>NC_139926.1:25610382-25652882 GCF_963514095.1 Eutrigla gurnardus
TCAAGCTTTTTGCAGCCTGTCTACCTGTCTGTCTGTCTATGTGTCTACCTGTCCACCTGTCTACCTGTTTACCTGTCCACCTGTCTGTATCGTGGAGGTGATATCTCAGGAACACCTCGAGGACAATTTCTTCAAATTCATAAACGTCCACACAGAGCTTCTCTCTTTGTCCATGGGCACTGCTGCATGAGTGGGGAATCGAACCAGCGATCTTCTGACACGCTGTCCCTCTGAGCCTCAGACCTCACATCCATGAATTCCTTTAGTTCGGCACAAACATCCAGACCGGCACTCGAGCTTGAACTGATTAAAATGAATACACTTTACCTTCATGTTTGTCACCATGGCAACAAAAAGATGTTTACGTTACAGCTGTGACATCAACATACAGCATCTGTAAGTCCTGTAACCCGGGAAACCAAATACTGCACTGCTAATTGTTAGCTCGCTGCTAATTGTTAGCTCGCTGCTAATTGTTTAGCCTGTTACTAATTGTTAGCTCGCTGCTAATTGTTAGCTCGTTACTCATTTCTAGCTCGCTGCTAATTGTTAGCTCGCTGCTAATTGTTAGCTCGTTACTAATTGTTAGCTCGCTGCTAATTGTTAGCTCGTTACTCATTTCTAGCTCGCTGCTAATTGTTAGCTCGCTGCTAATTGTTAGCTCGCTGCTAATGTTAGCCTGTTACTAATTGTTAGCTCGCTGCTAATTGTTAGCTCGTTACTAATTTCTAGCTCGCTGCTAATTGTTAGCTCGCTGCTAATTGTTAGCTTGTTACTAATTGTTAGCTCGCTGCTAATTGTTAGCTCGCCGCTCTGCTGTGTCTGGTTGCTTTAATGTCGTGCAGCTGCAGCCAAGTCAAAAAGTTCCACGATGTAATAACAGCCTGAGAACAGGAAGTCAACTTCAGCACACACACACACACACATGCACACACACACACCGACGGACACATAAAAAGAGTTATTAATAATTAGGGTAACGAGAGTTAGCAGCGCTGCAGCTAATGAACAATCGGTTTATTCTCCCAGACTGAGGAGCCGGGAGCACAGAAGGAGGAGAAAGTCCTTGATGTCACACACACACACACACACACACACACACACACACACACACACACACACACACACACACACACACGTGTGCACCAGTGCATGCTCGACTCATCAATGTTGATTAGGATAATGCATTTATGAAATTAGGTTTGCCGGGATTTTAATGAAATGAAGGCTGAGACGGGAGAAAGTTAGACGGCAGAGGAAAGCAGGAGTGAAGGGAGGAAGTAGACACACACACACACGCACACGCACACACACACACACACACACGCACACACACACACACACACACGCCAGCCTCCAGGTGGGTTTCTGTTCGTAACTCATGTGAACTCAGAAAAGGGCTGAACTCTCCAAACATTCATTTTAAAACGTTCCCTTTATTTCGGTGCCGGTTTAAACGTTTAATGAATAAATGAAAAGAAATCTAAATAATGCAGGACTTTTGTCTGACCTGCATGTGAAAGCACTTTGTAATATTTACCCTGAATAACTATAGCTTATAATAATAAATCAAGTAATACACAGTACATGATTTTTGCGTTGTTATCATATAAAATATATTTTTTATATTATCATACATTGATGTATGCTTTAAGATAGAAAGCTGGAAATTTTAATGCAGATGAATCAAAGTCAGAATGAATTCATGGTCTTTGGTTTTTACAACAGCTAGTTGTTTGGTGGTTTATTTATATTATTGAAATTGTATTAATTAACTGCAGCGATGTAATTGGCTGATGGAGATCTTTGCTCAGATCTGGTTGGTTTAATTAAAACTAAAACAGTGAACGGCTGCAATCAGCTGATTAAGAAGAAGCGAGATGAGACAGAGATCACAGAAACTTCCTTGTAAGGAATTTTAATTTTCTCAGCAGAAATTGTGCAAAAGTTTTGAAGGCGTAACCATGGAGATTTAAAAGAGCGAAGCCACGTCAGTCATGGCGGCTTCTTTGCCTCCCGACGACGAGAACGAACCAACATGTCGGTTCTGCTTTCAGTCTCGTGGTTTTAGGGAATCTTCATATCTGCATTTGTCAATCAGGAAGAGAACGAGACGGCGCCGCTAGCTGCATGTGATGTCTATTGTTGCCGCCTGTTTCTGCGCCACCTTCGGTTGTGATGTCATCGACGGCACAAATCTGAGAAACGTCGGTGAGGGGACGATGTTTATCCTGTTTATCAAGCAAACAGAAAAGAAGGTGTTTACCCCTAAGGGCACTGATGATGATAACGTGTGTGTGTGTGTGTGTGTGTGTGTGTGTGTGTGTGTGTGTGTGTGTGTGTGTGTGTGTGTGTTGCATTCATTTTGAATTTGTGTGTGAAAGTGGAAACGACTGGCAATCAAACGGGTCCCGGGGCCACGTAGATGAGTCATGAGGAGCCCAGTGGGGAGACATGGGTTGAGAAGGAGGAAGCAGGAAGCCAAGCAGGGACACATATATATAACATTTCAATTTAAATGTTTCTCTTTCCGTCTTCAGGTCATGTTTGACTCTTTATTATGATCAGAAAACATAATCACACAAATGAAGTACAGTATAATCAGTCGGAGATCTTCATATTTGCAGCTATTTCTGGGTTGAATGATGGGGAAAAGAAAAATGTGAAATGTGTCCAAGTCTGTCCAACAGAAAGCTCTGACACATTTCTATTGTTAATGAGATAAATAAACAATTTAAGTAAAGCACCAGTATCTCTATCCATCTTACATGTCCTGTATTAGTTGGGCTCTATTTTAGCAGGAAGATGAATTGATAAAATCTTGACCCGGTCACGCTCGCTGCTTAGAAGCCCTCGTCATCCACCGTGCTCCGTTAATCTGAGACCCGGCAGCCTCCTTGGAGCCGGACCCTTCAGAGCAGGATTTCCTGACGCCCACGCTCGACGGATAATTGATGCCGTTAACATCCGATCCCCCAGATTATCCAACACTCGTATACCATCTCACCCTGCTGCCATCTAGTGCAACACACAGCATCCGAATCATGGTTTGTTGTTGCTCAAGGATTTATGGCTCCCACTGAGTGTGTGTGTGTGTGTGTGTGTGTGTGTGTGTGTGTGTGTGTGTGTGTGTGTGTGTAATGGCAGCGACAGCGTGTGGTTGTCAGCTGAGCTGCGTAGATGCTCTCGTTCCATATTTGCCAGTTGATCTGGCATCGACTGTGAGAGATCAAATGGGAGGGAGGGAGGGAGGCGGGTGAGGGAGATGGAGTGAGCGATAAAGTTGGGGGGGGAGATAAACACAGGGGGGAGGGAGACGAGGGAGAACAGCAGGACAGGGAAGACGGGTGTTTGCTTTGGGCAGCTTTAGGACGAGCAGCTGTGACGAGGGAACGTACAGCGTCGCCGTGGCAACACTCTCCTCTCTACAAGCATCACAGCTCACCTCCGTCTCGCTGTCGACGCGTCGTAGCGTCTACGTGCCGGGTGGCGTCCTGCTCTCCTGCCACAGGTTTTTTTCTTTTTCTGTTGAATATACATTTTTGTCGAGGAGAATAAGTTTGGGGTTTTTAACGGCTTCTCCGCCGAGGATTTCCATTATTTATTATGAGTTTAAAAGCAGATACCCGTCCCCCGTCTGCGTGATTTAATGGGCCGAGGACTTATTTGGGGATTTAGTGCAGGAAGAAGAAAAGGCGAAGGGGAAGACGGAGCGGAGAACAGGCGAGCGTTCCCCTCGGAGAATCCCAACACAATGTGTTCTTATCTCTCTGAATGTCACCTTCACTTCCCTTTCTACTGGAAGACACTCGGGGCTCTGTGCCGAGTCTCTCCAACACAATCAGCACGTGGAGACATTAATTCTTCAAAAAGACAGAGGCTACTCGCTTTAGCAAAACTGCAGAAGTAAAGAATGGAAAGGAAAGGCTGAAATAAAAGCATGTGAAGGAGGTTAGCAGCCGTTGGCGTGGCATAAAGCCTTCATCACAAGGTTAGGACCTGGACCGAGAGGCACACACACACACACACACACACACACTGCTAGTACCAGTGTAGTACATTATAAGGCACAGTAACAGTATCCTCCGTTGTTTTGGGTGTGGGAGGCAGCTATTAGAGGTTTACAGGCTGTACAGCAGCTCGGCATCACGGCTCATTACCCGGCTAATGAGAGGAGAGGGTGACCCTGCTAACTGGCTCTCAGCCCCCCCAACCCCCTCCACCCCCGGGTGCTACAGCTGGACTGACCCAAGGCCAGTGGGGGAACCCAACCAAGACTGAGAGCAAATGGGTTAGCAGGTTGACAGGAGGGGGTTTTAATGTCAGATATGGACTCGATGGTGCAGAGAATGGAGGTTCTTCTTCTTCTTTTTCTTCTTCTTCGTCTTCTTCTTCGTCTTCTTCTTTTTCTTCATCTTCGTCTTCTTCTTCTTCTTCTTCTTCGTTGACTTTTAAAGTTGCATGTAGCGAGCTGACGAGGGCCCAACCTCCAGCCGGATGAGTCGGCGGGCGGAGGCTGGTTGTCATCGGGCTGTCAGCGCGGCGCCGCCTCGGAGGGAACTTAGCCGGCGCTGCAGCTGTGAAGTCAAGCTGCTGGAGTGTCTGCGTGTTATCGTACTTATTATGTGGAGGTATTAATATGAATGCTAATCAGTAGCATCGTTATGAGAGGGATGTTACACCTGTGTCACTTTTTTCTCTCTTATTCTGGACACTTTCACTCTCTAATACTAATAATAATAAATTAGGAGGGTAGGGGTACAGCAAAGAAAAATAACACTAAATAGATGAATAATCAAATGAATGAATATATAAGAAAGGGAAGAGAAAGGTGGGTTCTAGCCATAAAGTACCAGGATGTAGGTGTCTTGACCATGACCGTATCAGATTAACATTATATTACTGTAGTAGAGGCATACTACTTAAATCTGCAGTACACCGTTGAGCCACACGAGGCAATGTTCGTATTTTTCTAACGTATAATTTTTCTACATGGCTGAACTATTATATCAGAACATGCACAGCTTCACGATGTATAGATGAGGCCTTTTGTGAATTGGGACGTGATAGGTCATAATTCTTTAATAAAGTTGGTCCCCAATCAACACACTTTTAGGAAACGCTGCCTTTCTCCCAGATACAGTGTGGTGTGTCATCTCGGCCCTCTCAGCCAATAAGATCCAAGGTTTGTGACGAGGGTCGATTAGGGGCTTTTCCTAATCTTAATTTTTTTTACCTCCTTGTCGTGTCTTTTGACCTTATTCTCATTTATCTGCCGTGTTTGGTTTAATCTCCACTTTATTATTTATGGTGTATTCTTGTTCTTTAGTCTTGTTTGCACTTATACAGGTGAAAGCGATCCCTACCAGCAGCACCTGAGCTAAAAACCAATAATGGGTAGAGGATAGATTTTCCCCAGTAAGTGCTCTGCTCCTGAGCTCTCCTCACATGTCCATGTGTTGCTTCATCGATCCGGAGTGATCGACCGGGCCGAAGGTCCACCGTGTGACCACGGGCGCTTAATGGTGATCTACGGCAACTTATAGTGCACTTACTCAGCAGGTAAATCTTTTACAGAGCGCCGTCGATAATGGAGGGAAATATGGGTTTGGAAATGAAGCAGACAAACACGTTTCTTCAACATTTCTTCTATAAGCCTCACAGTAAACCCCCCTCCTCCTCCCGGAGAATAAAAATAATAAAAGGAAGAAACTAAATGGTCCACGGCACAGTGGATCCTGATTTGTTTTCCCAGGGTAAATTGAAATTAAATTCAGTGCATCCTTTTGCTTATTTATTCCCACAGTTGGTGGGTTGCCAGACATGCAGCATATAAATAAATAAACAGGTAAATTGAATTACACACATTCAGTGTGCATCGTTCACTGTGCAAGTCTGATTTTTTTAATATTAATTATTTTTGAATGTTCAGTCTGTTCAACCCTGCAGCTCTTTCTCTCTCTGTCTCTCTTTTCTCCTCCGTTGGGAAAATAAAAAGGGAGGAACGTTAGAGACTGGGACTCCTCTTATATAAGACGAGATGTGGATAGATGCTCGCTGTGATGGAGGCGAGCTGATTCTTCTGAGGGGCTGCAGAGCAACAAAGCACAAGACAGAGAAAGTAGTGCTGTAGCTGCTGCTGATGAGGATGTAGAGCCCGAACATCTCGCTGAGTTGGCCCAATTGATCCGGACCTCTGGGAACGCCGCGGTCCGGATTAATTCTGCACTGCGTATATGTGTGTGTGTGTTGTTTTGTGTGTGTGTTTCTGCTTGCTGGGAAATCCAGCAAGTCAAATGCACAGGTAGTGTTTGAGATGACTGCAGCACTTTGTGGAAGTTTCACACAGAGAATTTGCAGCACTAGGAAGAAGCTCGTCACACTTTTTATTTTATTTTAAAAATCCTGTGCTAAAGTGCTTAAATCTACGAAGGCGTGTTTAGGCCACCGTAGGAAAAAAACAAAAACGGAGCCGAGAGAGGGGGCAATATTCTGGGAAAAAAAGTTGAGTTTAAAAAAATCGCAGATTTGTGAATTTATAACGTAGCAGATTTACGAGTTTATAAAGTCGAAGATTTGCGAATTTATAAAGTCACAGATTTGCGAATTTATAAAGTCGCAGATTTGCGAAATTCTAAATTTGCAGATTTGCGAATTTATAAAGTTTATAAAGATTTGCGAATTTATAAAGTCACAGATTTGCGAATTTATAAAGTTGCAGATTTGTGAATTTATAAAGTCGCAGATTTGCGAAATTCGAAATTTGCAGATTTGCGAATTTATAAAGTTTATAAAGATTTGTGAATTTATAAAGTCACAGATTTGCGAATTTATAAAGTTTATAAAGATTTGCGAATTTATAAAGTCACAGATTTGCTACTTTATAAAGTCGCAGAATTGTGACCTTGTTACGATGCTAACAGCCGGCATCTATGCTAGCTGACTACTCATGAACGTACACATTTATGTTTGTAATGAATCATCCCAATGTGTGGCGACGCCTCGGTCTTTAGGGTGATGATGTTGATGCTTATTGTTGGTTTTATTCATATGAGATCAAATTGTTATCTTATGGGTGTTTATTGATCGGGGCGGTTGGGCTAAGATGCTAACTGTAGCTTTCACTTGTTGTCATAGCAACGGCAAACATCTAGTCAAAGCAATGTGTTTACTTCCTCTATGACCTCTATGATAAAGTAGCAAATCTGCGACTTTATAAAGTTTTTTCCTGGATTATCGCCCCCCTCTCTCGACTCCGTTTTCTTTTTCCCTATAGCGGCTCTAAAACGCCGCCGTAGAAATCAGACGTATAAGAGCGACGTTCATGTTTGTAATCACAGTTTAATTTCATGCTGATTTCCTCATACATTTCCTGCTTCTCACCTTTTTTTCATTATTATTATTTTTACTCGCCCGCTTCATCTCTTTCTATCTTGGGAGACATCACATAGACAGAAAAGCCGAGGCAAGCAAATGCCGCCACATGATTTCCTGTCTTCACAGTTCTGCCACTCGCAGCTCCGTCTCACCCACTCAGGGTGGGAAAACACAAGATCCCGCATTTCTGAGACCTGCTCCAACAAGAAGGACGTGGATGGACAGATTTACGTTTCCTCCTTCCCAGAGAGAAACACCAACACACCAAAAAAGAAATGCATTATGGGACATACAGTTGACTCTGAAGCCTTATCTGCAATGCATCATGGTTTATCTGCAGACAGAATACATGTGAGGGGATCTCAATCAACCCCCTATGTAATTAAATGGAGATAATTGGTTTCATTCATTTTTGTCATCTTTTTATTTCCTCCTTTTTCTCCACGAATCACTGCAAAGTAATCTTTCCTTCTTTTTTTCTTTCGTTGCCTTCTCCATTCTTTTCTAAAAAAGTAAGTGGTATGTCATCCTAAATGTGCTGTACTATACGTGGTGTGTGTGTGTGTGTGTTGTAGGTTGGTGTGTTGCTGCCACCATCAGGCAGACGTGTAACACTGCACCCTTAAAGTCCTTAAAAATCCTCCACATTTCACAGTCGTCTCTCGCAGTAATCTCCTCCATGAATACCGACGTCACGCAGCTCAAAACCCCCAAAACCCCTCCACACCTCGACGACAGTACCAGTCCTTCCCTCACGGTTAATCTCCCTCTCTTTTCATTCCCGTCACGTCTGACTTCCCCTCTTCTTCGCTCCTCCTCCTCCTCTTCTTCTCCCTCTGCAGCTCAAGCAAAGTGAAGCCAACGCCGACACCAAGGAGAAGCTCCCTCTGAGACTCCGGATCTTTGAGAAGTTCCCCAACAGGCCTCAGATGGTGAAAATCTCCAAACTGCCGTCTGACTTCACCGTGCCGAGGATCAGGTACTCTGAGTCACAACATCATGTATTATTTTACACCTTTAAACGTCCGTAGGGCTGCAGAGACAGCAGACTGATCTGCAGCCAGTGGAATCTAAAAAGAGGCTGAACTGGAATCTTAGTGAGCCATTTTATGTTTCACGCACCAGTAACTTGTTTTTTTTGGCCCTAAAGAGAAGAAGAAGAAGTGGGTCATTGAAACACGCAGCAATATCCACCAATATACCCAAACAGGAAATGGGGGTTATTATATAATTATATTATGTAATAGTAATATTAGATAGAAAACCAATAATGCTCAGAGAGAAGTCCTACGTTTGTGTCTCGCTGTTAGCAGCAGAGATGAACACCTTTGGACCCTGTAATCAATTTGATCGTTTAGTTGCTGATTAGTGCCCAGCTGGGTGCCCCCCCCCCCCCCCCCCCTCCTCCAGAAGCCCCTCCCCCTCTCTGAAGCCCATTTGCCGGCCCGCTGCAGAAAGTGCTGAATTTTTCGCCAATTTATTTTGGCCACCGCAGTGTCTCTCCTGCCTTTGACCACACGTGTGTGTGTGTGTGTGTGTGTGTGTGTGTGTGTGTGTGTGTGTGTGTGTGTGTTCCAGGGAGAGTTTCATGAAGCAGTTCATCGATCGTCAGCAGCAGGACACCAGCTGTTTGTTCCGGCGCCTCCCGTCCGCCTCCTCCTCCTCCTGCGACCACTCCAAACGCTCCGCCATCGAGGACAACAAGTATATCGACCAGAAGGTGCCTCCGCTCGCCCCGTTCTCTCTCTCTGTCTCTCACACACACACACACACACACACACACACACACACACACACACACACACACACACAGAGGAAGTGATAACTATGTTTGTGTGGCTGTAAATACAGAAGATAAACAGAT
The DNA here is from genome assembly GCF_963514095.1 of Eutrigla gurnardus. Classification (NCBI taxonomy): domain Eukaryota; kingdom Metazoa; phylum Chordata; class Actinopteri; order Perciformes; family Triglidae; genus Eutrigla; species Eutrigla gurnardus. The sequence continues at coordinate 25,619,624 of NC_139926.1, forward strand.
AAGAAGTAATAAGACACAAATATCCACTGTTGTGTTTTTACATTTAACAAAGCAGTTAATGAACTCTCTCTCTCTCTCTCTCTCTCTCTCTCTCTCTCTCTCTCTCTCTCTCTCTCTCTCTCTCAGCTCCGTAGGTCAATATTCAGCATCCGAGCTCGTAACCTCCTGGAGAAAGAAAACACCATCAATAAAATCCTGCGGTAGGACGCGTCGCCTCCTCCTCCTCCAGCATGTCGGGGTTTGATCTGGTTGGACCGACGTGTGTTTAGTACGGCAGGTTTTAATGACTCCTCCTGCTCCACAGTGGAAGCTGCAGCAGGAGAAGCCATCACTGCTGAAACAGCACTTATATATAAACCAACCGTCCACTAATAAATAAAGAAGTAGCTGCAGAAGTCATGACTGCAACACCTCCAAGGCCACGCCCCCAAAAAGATCATGAACCTAAACCAGAGGTCTTCAAGGTTTTCAGGGACCCCCAAGGCCTATAGAGACCTGGTGGAGGGACCCCCTATCACATATCATATAATGTTGCTTATTAAAACAATAATAATGTGTAGTGCAGCCTATAGTTCCATGTATAACAGTACTTTGTAATGATGGATGGATACGATGCTAAGTCATTAAAATAAGACTTTTTCTACATCACAATTCTTCAACATAATATTAAACAAACAGGAAGATTTATATTTGCTTAATAAAGGGTTGTTTTCATGTTGAGGTGTATTTTTGGAAGAAGAAAAAAGTTGAAATAATTGGGAGGGACCCCTGCAGTAACTCTGTTGACACACACACACACACACAAACACACACACACACACACACACACTCCCGCTGACTAATGGAATGATTGGATCCTCTTTCAACATAATCATCTTAATTGCCACGTTAATTGGCCCGGAATGACGAAGGTTGGAGATGGTCTGGTAGGGAGGAAGATGGACCAGATCCAGATCCAGCTGGGTTTGGTTGCCAACTTGTGACCTCACACACTCAAACTAATACATACATTATGGAATGCCGTTGAGGAAATGATTATGTTGTGAAGTCTGAGAATATGGAATGGTACTCTTGATTGTATGGGTCCTGAGGAGAGGTTGTGTTGGTGTTCCACAGGGCTTGTACCAGGCAGCGGATGCTCAGCGGATCCTTCGAAGGCCAGCCAGCCAAAGAACGCTCCATCCTCAGTGTCCAGCATCACATACGACAGGAACGCAGGTCTGACCACACACACACACACACACACACACACACACACCTGCTCAGCAGCGAGTCACACCCGTCTTTGTCCCTGCAGGTCTCTGAGACATGGATCCACCAGTCAGAGGATCAGCAGAGGGAAGTCACTGGAGACGCTCACGCAGGATGTGAGCACACAGACAGGCACTCAAACAGACAGACAGGCACTGATGCAGACAGACAGGTTGTATAAAATATCCTAAAGCAGCCTGTCCTCCGTCCCCAGCATTCCAGTACGGTGCGTTACCGTAACGCTCAGAGGGAGGACAGCGAGATCAAGATGATCCAGGAGAAGAAGGAGCAGGCGGAGATGAAACGGTAGTTTAATACTTTATGTCAACGCGGTCGGGCCTCGCCGTTTCACCGTCGTCTTTGTAGTGAACCATGTCTGCGTCTGTAGGAAAGTCCAGGAGGAGGAGTTGAGGGAGAACCATCCCTACTTTGACAAGCCTCTGTTCATCGTGGGCCGGGAGCACCGCTTCAGGAACTTCTGCAGGGTGATCGTCCGAGCTCGCTTCAATGCGTAAGATCCCTCTCATGTGTGTGTGTGTGTGTGTGTGTGTGTGTGTGTGTGTGTGTTTTAACAGGGCCAACATACAGTCATACATACAGACAACTTACCACAGACAGGTAGCGCTGGAAATTAACACGAGAGATTCTCTGATTTTAAAGTGTCATATTTACAAGAAAACTGGAACATTGTAGCTTCACCAGTTAAAAACTCTGCATTATGAATTTAATATAGAAATACTCATGGAGAATGGAGGGAGGGATGGAAGAAGGGAGGGAGGAGGGGAGGAGGGAGGAAGGAAGGAAGGAGGGATGGGAGGAGGGAGGGAGGAGGGGAGGAGGGAGGAAGGAAGGAAGGAGGGATGGGAGGAGGGATGGGAGGAGGGAGGGAGGGAGGGAGGGAGGGAGGGATGGGAGGAGGGGAGGGATGGAATGAGGGAGGGAGGGTTGGTAGGAGGGAGGGAGGGAGGGATGGATGGATGAAAGGAGGGAGGGAGGAGGGGAGGGAAGGAGGAAGGGAGGGAGGGAGGGAGGGAGGAGGGGTGGTAGGAGGGAGGGGAGGGAGGGAGGGATGGAAGGAGGGAGGGAGGGAGGGGTTGTAGGAGGGAGGGAGGGATGGAAGGATGGAGGGAGAGATAGTAGGAGGGAGGGAAGGGAGGGAGGGAGGGAGGGATGGGAGGAGAGAGGGAGGGATGGAAGGAGGGATGGGAGGAGGGAGGAAGGAAGGAGGGAGGGAGGGAGGGAGGGGAGGGAGGCAATGAGAGAGGGAGGGAGGGATGGGAGGAGGGAGGAAGGAAGGAGGGAGGGAGGGAGGAGAGAGGGAGGGAGGGATGGGAGGAGGGAGGAAGGAAGGGGGGAAGGTGGGAGGGAGGGATGGGAGGAGGGAGGGAGGGATGGGAGGAGAGAGGGAGGGATGGAAGGAGGGAGGGAAGGAGAGAGGGAGGGATGGAAGGAGGGAGGAGGGAGGAAGGAGGGGGGAGGCAGGGAGGGAGGGAGGGAGGGATGGATGGAAGGAGGGAGAGATAGGAGGGGGGAGGAAGGGAGGGAGGAAGGGAGGGAGGAGGGGAGGGATGGAAGGAGGGATGGGAGGAAGGGAGGGAGGGGAGGGAGAAATAAAAACACTATTTTTCATGAGCACGGTTTTGTTCTCCACAATTTATAGTGTTTTGGTCAGAAATGTCTGCTTGTATTATCTGGTGAGTTGTTTTCTTCTCATTTACCACGTCCATCCCGTGTGTTGTCGTTCCCTCACCTCCACACATCCAGCATTACGCTGTAATGATGATGTTATTCAGCCTCTGTGGGATCACCACGCTCACTAATTGGACACAGCGATAAATAAACTCGTTAACCCAGCTGTCCGTGAATCTGTTTTATTCTCATTCCTCTCTCTGTGTTCCTGTTCATCCACATCTAGATCCAAAACGGACCCCATCACGGGGGCGGTGAAGAACACCAAATACCACCAGCTGTAGTAAGTGTGATGAATTATCGATTCCCTTCGTTCTCCTCATCGATCCATCTGCTCGACGATGCTGGGATGTTTATTAACGCTGCACCTTATTACCCTTCCTGATACCTCCCCTCACTTCTCCCTCTCCCTTCTGTGAATTATCCTCCAACATGTGATGGTTTATAAACCAAATAGCTTCCTTGACCCACTTTCTGTCTCTGCAGTGATCTCCTGGGCCTCGTCACCTACCTGGACTGGGTGATGATCGTGGTCACCATCTGCTCCTGCATCTCCATGATGTTCGAGTCGCCCTTCACCCGGGTCATGAACGTCCCCACGCTGCAGGTATTCACAGGATCGCTGGACGTACACGCCTGATGGGTTGTAGTTTAAACTCCACACTCCCGTTTCAGATCGGCGAGTACGTCTTCGTGATCTTCATGAGCATCGAGCTCAACCTGAAGATCATGGCCGACGGCCTGTTCTTCACCCCGACGGCCGTCATCAGAGACTTCGGAGGAGTCATGGACATTTTCATCTACCTGGTGAGAAATCTCCTTTTTGTGTTCTTATTTAAAGTAACTGTGAGGAACCTTCAGCTGCTTATGAGACTCAGAGTAGAACTGATACCTCATCAGACAAAGTCATGCAGGTTCACCAGAAACTGCTCCCCCTCTGGCCAGTAGCAGAACCAAGAACACACAGGGAAGACTGTCAGACCCTGATCCAGTGAAATGAGAGTTTTTCAAACAGGATTCTGGTGCTCTGAAAAACTGCTGCCTTTTTCCAAATGTATGAGAAATTACTCTGAGCCGATAAAATGAATATAAATGAAACTAATATTGCAGAAGTGACAGGATTCTATCTTTAACCATACTTTAATCTTATAGAATATACAATTTGTTTCTCAAAATAGCAGGTTCCCTATATGGTGGTTTAATGATTTTAAGCCTCTCTTGGATCTGAAATGTGACTTCAGCGAACACTACCGCTTTTGTCCACTGGTGTCGCCAAAAACAACACAGACTTAAAGTTGCTCGTAGTAGCTTTAAATAGCAGGCGGCAGTTTTAAACAGGTTCATTCAGGTTTGGTGGTCTCGCGTCGTCGTTTCTCATGGTGTTGCTGCGGTGGCGCCCCCTGCAGGTGAGCCTGATCTTCCTGTGCTGGCTGCCTCCTGACGTCCCTCCTGAGTCTGGGGCTCAGCTGCTGATGATGCTGCGCTGCCTGCGTCCGCTCAGGATCTTCAAGCTGGTTCCCCAGATGAGGAAGGTGGTGCGGGAGGTCCTCAAGGGATTCAAGGAGATTTTCCTGGTTCGTTTGTTTTTTTTATAAGTGTGTTAATATTTTTTAATTAAGGTACTTTAAAACATTTTAATCAGGAGGAAACTGTGAGGAATGATAGGAGACTTAGTGACCATAAAGTAAAACATCACCTGTGTTTTCCTCATCGGGTGGGTGGTTATTAATTTACACTTCAGTGCCAGAATGAACGTGCTTGAATGCAACACTGTTGTGAAAGGCTTTTGGATTTATTAAAACCTAACATGGAAACTTTGGCAGTAAAGTTTTAATGATTTTTAGTCGATGATTTAAAAGAGGAAGAATCCAGCCAGGATTTATACATCATGCATCTTATTCACCTTTAATGCATTGTGCTAAAGTTGTTATTTCTGGTCTCTGCTTACCTTTTTATTTCCCTTTCTTATTATATTCATGCATTAGTAACAGATTCTGGATTTTCGCCACTTTAGCCTGCTCTGTTAATCCCTCAGGCTTCGGATTACGTCGACCCGTCCGCCCTTAAACTCCCGATTGGTTCTCCTGCAGGTTTCCATTCTGCTCCTCACGCTGATGCTGGTCTTCGCCAGCTTCGGGGTTCAACTGTTCGCCGGAAAGCTGGCCAAGTGCAACGATCCCCACATCCTCAGACGGGTACAGCGAGACACGTGACCCCCCCCCCCCCCCCAGTCTTTATATCCTTCTCTCAGCTGGAGCCAAAGCAGATGTTTGATTTCATAGAAACTCTTTACAGATGTGTTTACAGTGTAGAACTCAAACAGGTCTAGTTAGTTCAGCCTCCTCATTATAATAACAGTGAATGTTAATTCATGCACTGCTGATTATTATGCATGAAGATACTTGAATCTTTATTCTCCTTGAATACAAAGTACAATATTTACATGACATAATATGTCATACAAATATGAAAAAGACAAAAAATAAATCAATAAAAGAACATTCAAGTTGGAGGAAGCTACGCTTATCATGTCCCGCCCCTTTATCACATGATCATGTTTAATTTACATCTATTTATATCATTTATATCTGTGTGAAATATTCATTATCCAAATCTGAATATAAAAAAATAATAACAAAAGAAATAAACAGAACAAATAAATGTAATAATAATAATCAATTTACTTGAATAATAATAATTGAGTTATTTCATTCCTTATTTTGATGTTTGCTAAATGTTGTAATAATTGCTTCAATCTGTGTTTCACTGTGAACTATGTCGTTGTTGTCGTTGTCGTTGGTTACAGGACGATTGTCACGGTATTTTCCGGATAAACGTCAGCGTTTCCAAAAACCTCAACTTGAAGCTGAAGCCCGGAGAGAAGAAGCCTGGTTTCTGGGTCCCGAGAGTCTGGTATCTTATTATTATTATTATTATTATTATTATTATTATTATTATTATTATTATTATGTCTGGTTGAGGATTCTTGTCTTTGCCAGCTGTGATCGATGCCTCCTCTCTCTCCTCAGGGCCAACCCTCGGAACTTCAACTTTGACAATGTGGGAAACGCCATGCTGGCTCTGTTTGAGGTGCTGTCTCTGAAGGGCTGGGTGGAGGTCCGTGATGTCATCATCCACCGCGTCGGACCGGTACCAAGCTCCCCTTTCCACTTTGCACCGCCGCCGTCTCCGTTATAACAACATGATACGAGCGTTTAAACTGTCCCGTGTCTGCAGATCCACGGCATCTACATCCACGTCTTTGTGTTCCTCGGCTGCATGATCGGACTCACTCTGTTTGTGGGCGTCGTCATCGCAAACTTCAACGAGAACAAGGTAAGAGGATGTTTCTACCTTCTATGTGGCGGTAAAGAGAAACGAGAGCAACGCGCCCCGCCCCGTCCAATGAGCGAGGCATCGAGGACGAAGCTGGAGAAGATGAGGTTCTCGCTGAGAGGTTCTCCAAAGAACTTTGAAAAGCCATGGAGGTCGTTTCTATCTCTAACTGACCCGAGAGACCAAGATGACTGACTGAGCTATATTATAACTATCTTCCTCTCTTCTTCATACTATCATTATTAGCCATTTCTTTTGAGGTTCCTTTGTTTTCTGTAATTATTGTCTCTCTTTTTTTTCCTTCTCTGTTTGTTTAATTGTTTGGGGGTTTTTTTTGCATATAGCCGAGGCTGAAAGGGTGAGGGAGGGAGGGAAACGGGGATAAAATGAGTAAAATATGAACACTGTACCTCTGTTATAATTGCATTACATGAACCAGTGAAAAACCTCCCCCCCTCCCCCACCAGGGCACTGCTCTCCTGACAGTGGACCAGAGGAGATGGGAGGATCTGAAGAGTCGACTGAAGATAGCCCAGCCCCTCCACCTGCCCCCCCGCCCAGGTGCAAAGCAGTGTGTGTGTGTGTGTGTGTGTGTGTGTGTGTGTGTGTGTGTGTATTGTTTAGCAGCACCTGCATGATTAATCCATATTTAATAGGATGATTATCTTGAGGGTCGATGCCTCGAGGGATTCATCCTGACACACGGACGACGACCAGCAGAATGAAAAACTTTGGACTCGCCGTGGACGAGCGCGTGAGAACAGTGGAGGTGTCAGGGAGGCATTGTGGGAAATCAGCCTGTTAATACAGTCCAGGCTGCGAACGCAACAGCAAATCGATGGCTTCAGGTGTTTGGTGGGCAGCCTCGCTGACACCGGCAGAATCCACCTGACTTTGATCCGCATCCAAACCCCCCCTCTTCTCCCTCACAACCCACCAGATATCATCACGGCGGCGAGCTGGCCTCCGCTCACAAACAACCATCTCCATGTAACGTTTCTAAATGTTGATTAGATATTAAACTCCCGGTTTGTAACGAGGGGGGGGGGGGGGGGGGGGGGGGGCCGATTCCCAGCTGGCATCGGGGCGAAGGCCAGATCCGCCTGGCGTTCTCTAGATATGCAGAGACTTTTCAGGCTCACATTTACACCAACGGGCAATTAAGAGTCATCAATTAACACACTGACACGCTGAGAACATGCAAACTGAACATGTGCATGTGAATGGGGGGAAAACGAATCCTGTAAAACCTGGACCAAGGTCCTAGTTCTGGGCAAAGAGAGTATCAGGAAGAGTTCAGCAGCTTCAGTTTCCTCACGGAGCTCAGAGAAGACGCCACATCTCCTGGTCAAGTTTCTTCCTAAGAGAAATGCTGAGTCAGCAAGCGACTTTCCTGACTGTGCTTTATGCAAAACTCTCGAAATCTAAGGAGCATTTTTTCCCTCCTGACACTAATGCTAAAACATTCATGAATGTATGTGAAACCTGCAGCACAAATAAGTGGAGGCACCCTGACGGCGATGCAGTGCGTGACTGCCATCTGCTGGACAGGAAGTGACACTACAACAGATTCAAACAGCTGCAGAGAAATGTTGTTCCAGCTGCTCAGAATAGTTTAATAAACACAGGATTTCATGTTAGAAGGAAACACGTTTCTTTGTTATGCGTATGATGATAAACTGTGAATCTTTGAATCTCTCAGAAAACGGGGGTTTCCGGGCCAAGATGTACGACATTACCCAGCATCCCTTCTTCAAGCGGGGCATCGCGGTGCTGGTGCTGGCCCAGTCGGTGCTGCTCTCAGTCAAGGTGTCATTTACATTTCTTATTTATCTGTTTTTATAGATTATAGAAGAACAATCAAGATTTGAGATTTCTTTAGATTTCTATTTTTTATTACAAACATGAATACATGAAATAAAATATTACACAACTTGAAGTATAGAGATATATAAATACTAATTTTTTACATGTTTGAAAAGTTATTTAAAAACGTAAAAACATAATTCAAATCCTCTGTCACATGTTTTTAGTTGATTATGATTAGATTGTTTTTTTTTTCTTTTGTTTTTAACTTTACTTCAGTATCTTATGAAATAAAAGTGTTTTCTCATGTATTCCTATCAGATATAAATGTTATAGTTTCTAATATTCATTTAATTTAATAAAAATGTAAGGTGCTTAATAACTGTGATGATTTGCCGCTCCTCTCCAGTGGGACGTCGACGACACCGTGACGTTTCCTCTCGCCACCATGTCGGTCGTCTTCACCTTTATATTTGTTCTAGAGGTGAGCTGTCATGTGACTCTTCGTCATCCATCACTGAGGTATGACATCAGAGGTCCACCTGATGTAACTGTGTTGTTGTTGTTGTTGTCGTCGTTGCCCAGGTAACCATGAAGCTCATCGCCATGTCTCCCGCCGGTTACTGGCAGAGCAGACGGAACCGCTACGACCTGCTGGTCACGTCGCTGGGCGTCATCTGGATCGTCCTGCACTTCTCCTTACTGGTGAGATGAGCCGCCGTCACAATCAGGGAGCATTCTGGGAAATCTGATCAAGTGTCTAATGAACGTCCCCCCCCCCTGCAGAATGCGTACACCTACATGATGGGAACCTGTGTGATTGTCTTCAGATTCTTCACTATATGTGGGAAACATGTGAGTATATTACACAGACAGACAGATAGACAGACAGGTAGACAGACGGGTAGGTAGACAGACAGACAGATAGACAGACAGGTAGATAGACAGGTAGACAGACGGACAGACAGACAGACAGACAGACAGACAGACAGACAGACAGACAGACAGATAGACAGACAGGTAGATAGACAGGTAGACAGACGGACAGACAGACAGACAGACAGACAGACAGACAGACAGACAGACAGACAGGTAGATAGACAGGTAGACAGACAGACAGACAAACAGACAGACAGACAGACAGGTAGACAGACGGACAGACAGACAGACAGACAGACAGACAGACAGACAGGTAGATAGACAGGTAGACAGACAGACAGACAAACAGACAGACAGACAGACAGGTAGACAGACAGACAGGTAGGTAGACAGACAGAAAGACAGGTAGACAGACGGGTAGGTAGACAGACAGACAGACAGACAGGTAGGCAGACAGACAGACAGGTAGGTAGGTAGACAGACAGACAGACAGACAGGTAGGTAGGTAGGTAGACAGACAGACAAACAGACAGACAGACAGACAGACAGGCAGACAGGTAGGTAGACAGACAGACAGACAGACAGACAGGTAGGTAGACAGACAGACAGACAGACAGGTAGACAGACGGGTAGGTAGACAGACAGACAGACAGACAGACAGACAGACAGACAGACAGACAGACAGACAGGTAGGTAGACAGACAGACAGGTAGGTAGGTAGACAGACAGGTAGGTAAGTAGGTAGACAGACAGGTAGGTAGGTAGGTAGGTAGGTAGGTAGGTAGACAGACAAACAGACAGACAGGTAGGTAGACAGACAGACAGGTAGGTAGGTAGACAGACAGACAGACAGACAGACAGGTAGGTAGGTAGGTAGGTAGGTAGGTAGGTAGACAGACAGGTAGGTAGGTAGTTAGACAGACAAACAGACAGACAGACAGACAGACAGACAGACAGACAGACAGACAGGTAGGTAGACAGACAGACAGGTAGGTAGGTAGACAGACAGGTAGGTAGGTAGGTAGTTAGACAGGCAAACAGACAGACAGACAGACAGACAGGTAGGTAGACAGACAGACAGGTAGGTAGGTAGGTAGACAGACAGGTAGGTAGGTAGGTAGTTAGACAGGCAAACAGACAGACAGACAGACAGACAGACAGGTAGGTAGACAGACAGACAGGTAGGTAGGTAGGTAGACAGACAGGTAGGTAGGTAGGTAGTTAGACAGACAAACAGACAGACAGACAGACAGACAGGTAGATAGACAGACAGACAGGTAGATAGACAGACAGACAGACAGACAGACAGACAGACAGACAGACAGGTAGGTAGACAGACAGACAGGTAGGTAGGTAGGTAGACAGACAGGTAGGTAGGTAGGTAGTTAGACAGACAAACAGACAGACAGACAGGTAGATAGACAGACAGACAGGTAGTTAGACAGGCAAACAGACAGACAGACAGACAGACAGGTAGGTAGACAGACAGACAGGTAGGTAGGTAGGTAGACAGACAGGTAGGTAGGTAGGTAGTTAGACAGACAAACAGACAGACAGACAGGTAGACAGACAGGTAGAACCCGAGGGAAATTCAAGCAAGCATTCAATCAAATAGCAGCTTTACAAAAAGGAACTCACAACATGACGGACCAACATATCTAATATAATAATAATAATAATAATAATAATAATAATAATAATAATAATAATAATAACAGAACTAAATCAAAGACAATCTGAAAACACAAATACTACATAAAAGAGTAAACGTGTACATTCTATAGTTTCTCTCCAAACAGTAGTCTGAGTGTGAACATGCCTGTGTGCTTGTGTGTGTGACTGAAGGTGACTCTGAAGATGCTGCTGCTCACCGTGGTGGTCAGCATGTACAAGAGCTTCTTCATCATCGTGGGCATGTTCCTCCTCCTCCTCTGCTACGCCTTCGCCGGCACCGTTCTCTTTGGAACCGTCAAATACGGAGAGAACATCAACCGGTGAGGGCCCGATCCGTCCGGACGCCGTCGTCATGGCGACGCCTGGCTCTGAGTCTCTTCTCCCTCTTTGTCGCCACAGGCACGCCAACTTCTCCACGGCGGGGAAGGCTATCACCGTACTCTTCCGTATCGTCACGGGGGAAGACTGGAATAAAATCATGCACGACTGCATGGTAAGAAGGGCTGCAAAAAATGTATATATATTTAATGCCTCATAAGTTGATGCTGGTAATAGCCCCCCCTGCCCCCCCTCCCCCTCAGGTGCAGGCGCCGTTCTGCACCCCGGATAAACACCGCTACTGGGAGACGGACTGTGGAAACTACGCCGGAGCGCTCATCTACTTCTGCTCTTTCTACGTCATCATAGCCTACATCATGCTCAACCTGCTCGTAGGTCAGTGTGTCACTGTGGGGATCAAAAAGTGAAGCCGACGCTGAAGTGCCTTTAAACTTAGTCCTACTTCTCTCTTGATGTATTATCTCAGTGAACATTGTAAACATGAGTTTATGGTCTCAATCTCTAGATTCAAGTCTTCTTCAGAATCCAGATGGATCCAGATCCAGTAAAGTTGCTGCTTTAGTTCATCAGATCCACCCATCATATCTCCGCTGTCCAAATATGGTCACTTCCTTCACTGGTTGCAAAAATCCCAAGATAGCGACGGCCAAAATGCTGAATTCGAGGCTTCAAAACCGTAGTTCACCATCCACTGGGGCGACGTCACCATCACGACGTCCACTTCTTATATTTAGTTTTATAGTTGAGTTTATTATCATCTGCAGGAGGATGAAACCCCGTCATGCCCCGTTGACTCACGTTCATTGTTGTGGTCGTGACTCTGACTGTGTCTCTGCTGCAGCCATCATCGTGGAGAACTTCTCCCTGTTCTACTCCACCGAGGAGGACCAGCTGCTGAGCTATAACGACCTGAGGCACTTCCAGATCATCTGGAACATGGTGGATGACAAACGGGAGGTGAGAGGAATGAGCGGGAGGACGAGGCCACAGCGGAGGGCGAAGGATGATGTAGAGGAGGATAAAAGCAGGATGGGAGCTGATGAGACGGCAGGAAGGAACGAAGCGTGGCGATGAGTAATTAAGTCAAAGTCATTAGAACAGTGTGTGCCGGATTAATAATGTAGACCCCCCCCATTCATCCATGATGTCATCCCCCTCGTCAAACAGCCATTCTGAAAAGTGAAGCCAAACAAAAAAGTGCCTTAAAGCTGCATTCTCTCTGCTGGCCACCAGGGGGCGACTCCTCTCTGGTTGTGTAAAAGTCTATGAGAAAATGGTCCTACTTCTCTCTGCTGGCCACCAGGGGGCGACTCCTCTCTGGTTGTATAGAAGTCTATGAGAAAATGGTCCTACTTCTCTCTGCTGGCCACCAGGGGGCGACTCCTCTCTGGTTGTATAGAAGTCTATGAGAAAATGGTCCTACTTCTCTCTGCTGGCCACCAGGGGGCGACTCCTCTCTGGTTGTATAGAAGTCTATGAGAAAATGGTCCTACTTCTCTCTGCTGGCCACCAGGGGGCGACTCCTCTCTGGTTGTATAGAAGTCTATGAGAAAATGGTCCTACTTCTCTCTGCTGGCCACCAGGGGGCGACTCCTCTCTGGTTGTATAGAAGTCTATGAGAAAATGGTCCTACTTCTCTCTTGATGTATTATCTCAGTAAACATTGTAAACATGAGTTTATGATCTCAATCTCTAGTTTCAAGTCTTCTTCAATCCAGCATGATGTTCATTTAGTACATTATGGTCCATTTAGAGTCCACCAGACCAGAAAGCAGGGGATGCTTTAGGGGGCGGGGCTTACCTGCTGATTGACAGGTCACTACCAGGGCCTTGTCTGGTCTGGGAGTCGTCTGTGTTTTTGTCTTAGAACTTTTAACAGTCCTATATGAAACTAGTGAGCTGGGTGACGCTCCGAAGTTGAACAAAATTTTGTTGAGGGAAAACTGGCGTGGCTCTCCGTCTCTGGACTAACCCTCTGACCCCTCCGACCCCCCCGTCAGGGCGTGATCCCCACGTCCAGGTCGAAGTTCCTGCTCCGGCTGCTCCGAGGCCGGCTGGAGGTGGACTTGGACAAAGACAAGCTGCTGTTCAAACACATGTGCTACGAGATGGAGCGACTGCACAGCGGGGGGGACGTGACCTTCCACGACGTCCTCAGGTAACCATGGCAACGCCACGTACATTTACCCAGATACGTGGATATGTGGGGAATTACATCATTACAATAACGTTACAATTAGACGAGGTTCCAACTCCTAATCTGTGAAGTGAAGCTGCATCAGAGATATTTGCTTTTTACATCCCTGATTGGATTATTAAGGATGCTGCAGGTGTGGAGTTGGTCATCTCATCATTTCAGGGTACTGTGTGTGTGTGTGTGTGTGTGTGTGTGTGTGTGTGTGTCCTGCAGCATGCTGTCGTACCGCTCCGTGGACATAAGGAAGTCTCTCCAGCTGGAGGAGCTGTTGGCCCGGGAACAGTTGGAGTACACCATCGAAGAAGAGGTTGCCAAGCAGACGATACGCATGTGGCTGAAGAAGTGCCTCAAACGCATCAGGGCGGTGAGTATCCACACACACACACACACACACACACACACACACACACACACACACACACACACACACACGCCTCATGAAAACGCCTCCCTGGAGAGTTGTGATGTGTGTGTGTGTGTGTGTGTGTGTGTGTTTGCAGAAGCAGCATCAGTCGTGCAGCATCATCCACAGCCTGAGAGAGAGCCAGCAGCAGGAGCGGAGTCCCTTCCTCAACCCCCCCAGCATCGAGACCACCTTGCCCAGCGAAGACCACAACGCTAACAACCCGGACAACCCCTCGCAGCCTGAGGTGCCCGTACACACACACACACACACACACACACACACACACAGCGTGATGTGTTAGCAGACACATCACAGGACCGGCGGGTGTGTGAATGCGAGGTCTTGTCTTTGTTCAGATGAGCGGTCTCCAGCAGCTGCTGAGCCCCACGCTGTCGGACCGAGGAGGGTACCGGCAGGACTCCTCGGACCTGGGGCGGCCTCAGAGGAAGCTGGGACAGTGGCGGCTGCCTGCAGGTGCGTAGACCAGTCCGGAAAACCAGAGGAGGATGTGATCTTGTATTACAGAAGAAGGTTTAAAGGTTTAAAGGGGAAAAAAAGTGCCACTTTATAAATATATATAGCCGATATAAACAAGTTGCTTAGCTCCGCTAACGCCCAATGTTTGTTGTTGCTATGACAACAAGTGAAGCTACCCCTAGCATCTTAGCTGAACCGCCCCCGATCAATAAACACCCATAAGATGACAACATGTTTTCATATAAATAAAAGCAACAATAATTTACCATTTTTTTAAACAAAATAAAATATATTTAAAAAAAGAAATCCCAAATTTGTGACTTTTTAAACAAAAGAATATATCATTTTTTTAAAAATTGCAAATTTGTGAGTTTATAAAGTAGCAAATGTGTGACTTTTTTTCTCTGAATATGTCAGGTCGAACCAGCAAGATGTCCATCGTCTGCAAGATGAACCCGGTGAACGACGAGGCGTCCTCGGGGTCGGAGGTCAAGAAGTGGTGGACGCGTCAGCTGACCGTGGAGAGCGACGAGAGCGGCGATGACCTCATCGACATCTAGAGAGCGAGGCGAAGCACATCCTGCTGCTTTTTTTTAGTTTTGGCAGACGAGCCGGGAAGCCGATTCCTCTCGTTCTCCCCGCTCGATGAAAACAGCTGTTTTTATAATCTCCCTTTATCCAGGTTCAGAACGCTGCAGGTCGTACGTCTGGAGGAGGAGACGATGTTTCTATGCAGGCGGACACGAAGGCTGCATTTACAAACCAAGACGCTGCTGCTCTTCTGTTTCTGCTTATTTCAACGTCAGCGTTTATTCTGTTTGTGCCGATCATGTGACGTCCTTTTATGTCGACGCTTCGTCTCCCTTCTTAGGTTCTAGTCCATGTTTATGATAAACCCCCCGATCTCCAGTATTAATATTGATCTTCTTATAGTCACTTTATACCAACCAGGCTTCTTGAATTAAAGGGACTTTTAGATTCATGACTGTGAATGTAATTAAAGTCAAATCTATCTCATGTATTCGTGTGGGGGTAAAAAAAGAAGAAATATTTTGTAAATTATTATAAATCTTTAGCTTTATCAGATATTCACTTATTATAATAAAGGCCTACACGGGCATTTATGAGGAAATAGAGTTGTCTGATTTAATTTCCTTTACAACACACTCACCAGCTGTTGTCTGGTTCTATTCTCACCTCATTATAACATTAACATGCTGATTATAGATGTGCATCATGTGTGACCTTAAAGTCAAGCTGAAGGGGAAATGTCCCTTTAACCCTTTTAGATCACATCCCCGGTTATTCTTCACCTTTTTAACAACATATACCGTAAAAAATCTAAAAAAAATCTCTTTTTTATAACCTTTTTCTTCCTGAAAACAAAAATATGTTGCATGCTTTTATCAGCTGTTATCAAACCAGTTCCAACCAACAATATCATGACATCCATGTGCAACTTTTGAATTATCAAAACAATTTCATCCACCATACGAAGACTTTAAAGAGTCCGTCCCACGATTCCTTCAGATAAAACCTGTTGCCGTCGTCCAGCGTGACTCAATTTATGGGTGTCATTTAATTAAAAAAAGAAAAGACTAACGAAGGAGGTAATTGAGTGGACAGATGCTGTTTGATTATTCCCCTCACACACATCTGCTCTTCTCTGGGTAACATCGCCCCCTCCTGGACGCATGCCGCTCTGCCCTCCTCAGCTGTTCAGCTTCTTTTTATTCTGATTGTACGTTAGTATGTATTAAATATGAAATATCTTATATGAGGCAATCATAAGAAAAATGTTTAAGATCCTAAACCCTGAAGCACATGGCCAAATCATGGGATAAATCTCTATTTTAGGCTTATGTTAGATATTTTATACATCTTCACCTAACTGCGTATCAGGCAACAAAAACATACCTGTGAATAGATAATGAGCCTGTGATTTCTGTGTTATGAAAACAAATTATGATATTCCATATTTTCTCCTACAGTTTCATCTTATTTGAGCTCGTTTTTGCCAAAAAGCCATTTTTAGCTTCCTATAGAGAGATAAATAGTTAGATAGTTAAAAAGTTCGAAAAAAAAATGCATTTTTTTGCCCCTGACGTCTGTATTCCTGAACTATGAGTGACCAAAGAACAACATTATATTGTACATTACATTATTTATTCCCCTCCTCTTTAACAAACTCACGACTGACAGCGAAATCCAAGCACTTTGTCCGTTTCACAGCGACGACCTATGACCTCATCGGCTGTACCAGCACCTCGACCCGGGTCAGCGTGAACCTGAATCCACAGGATGGATCCAGCAGACGGGCACTGTGAGTACACACACACAGCAGAGGTGAGTGTGTGTGTGTGTGTGTGTGTGTTTTATGCCTCCATGTATTTCCCTTCTCGTTAATTCATCAGGCAATCACTCACTAATTGACTAATGCACTCGAGTGCGGCTGCAGCGCTTAACGAGGGCCCTCGTTAGACGCAGAATTAGCCCATTAAAGGAGACATGGTCTTGATTTGTTCCTTGAAATGTGTGTGTGTGTGTGTGTGTGTGTGCAGAGAATGGGCTGCCTGTGGGAAGCCTACTTGCTCTATAGAAATCATAACTTACTCACACATTCCAGCCCCTCGATGACTGAGTGCCCCCCCCCCCCTCCTTTGACATATGGTCCTGTAGGGAAACAGTGTGACATCAGCCTTCTTGCCAATCAACTGTCTTTAATTCCTCTTTTTCTCCTTCTCGTTCTCCCTCTTAAGCTCCACTTAACTCAGAACAAGCTCATCAAAGGGACTTTTCTCTTTCCCCTCCTCATCGTTGCCCTGCGTGGTAGAACACTTTTTTTTTTTTTTTTTGTCTTTTAATTGCCTCTGCATCACACCGGCTCTTACAGAACACAACCCTCTCTATTGCAATTTGCCCATGTCTCTCCCTCTCCTTGCATGTCCGCTGCTTATTTAGAGCTTAATTGAGGCACTTTGGTAATTGAGGAGGAAGTTCTTAAGAGCAGAGGGAGTGGAAGAGCGTCCACATTACCTGCAATTAAAGTCCACGTTGGCGTTCGCTGGCGAGGCCGCCTCCCGTTGAGACGTCGCCTTCATGGACTCGACGTGGAGCCGCGGAGCAGAAGTCCTTACTTCACTTTACATGCACAGTGCAGTCGTTAATGGCTAATTAAAACCCTCTGGAGGAGGAGGAAGTGATGGAAAGTAGATTCGTATTGAGCAGAAGTGAGCTGGGATTGAACTTGAATGTGTAAACTCTGGTTGGAACAGAAGATGGAAATATTTGGATCCCTCGTGATCTGATTTATTAACGTTCCCAAATGTGTTTTTTTGCACTTCCGGGTCACTCGTCTGGAAGGATTTGAGTTGGGTTTTTTGGTTGGATGCCTGAAATAAAGTGTGCTGACGAGATTTAAAGTTTTGTTCTACGATGTGAAATACATCCATTTTGAAGGTTTTACATGAAAAAAGTGGCTAAAGGAGACCTTTAGCTCTGTGGTGATGAGGGGAAGTCATGTGACCGTGGTGTAGTTCCTTTATAGACGAATAGTTTATTTTTTATTTTTGCTTCAAAAATCTTAAAAGTGGTGGTT
Organism: Eutrigla gurnardus; assembly: GCF_963514095.1. Lineage (NCBI taxonomy): Eukaryota > Metazoa > Chordata > Actinopteri > Perciformes > Triglidae > Eutrigla > Eutrigla gurnardus. The sequence goes on from NC_139926.1 coordinate 25,637,276, forward strand.
CGTTTGCAAATATTAACAATAATAATAATAATAAGTTGAATTGATAAAGCACCTTTTACAGTCAAAGTCACAAACACAAAACTAACCCAAACAGTGAGGAAAGGATCTCGCTGAACAACTTCTGGGGTTTCTCTCCAGAAAACGTGTCGTTTCTCTGGCTGCTCAGAGAAGGAAAGAATATAAACTTGAGTTTAAACAAGAAAAAGACATTTAATATTCATCACCTCCACACATCCTCAGCCTCATAAATAAAGTGCCGACGGTTCAAATTAGCCGCCTCCACACCCCGAGTCCAGGACCCCGATCTCCCCGATCCTCGTCCCCGTGTTTTGTTGTTTTTTTAACAGATGGCTACTACTACAATAACAGCAAATTATTTGAGCAACGGGCGGCGGAAGCAATTAACAACCGGCATAATGTGTTGATTAACATCCATTCCCGTCTCAATGAAGGGAGAGAAAAAACACTTAGTCAGCTGGCGAACGTCCACCAGCGTTGACCTTGACCCGACCCCCGGCCTCCTGAAGCCTTTGACCTTGCTCTGATGCTGACGTTGCTTCTCGTTTTTACCTGAGCTGCTTTTTATCAGTCTGTCCGATAGAAAAGACTTTATGAAAAACCAGCAACGCCTCTTCCCTGACCTCCTGACCCGGTGACTGAAGATATACACAGTGTGTTGGGAGCGATATAGAAATAGAAAAATATTAAATATGCAGGCAAATCACACCAAAAACACAGGGGTCTCCAAAAAGATTTCATCCCAAACTCAGATTCAACTTCACTCCCACACTGTTTCAAGCTGATCTGGGACCTTTTCTGCCTATAAACCCGTATAAGTTAAATTAAAATCCCGTCTCATGTTGAAACGGATCTCTCAGAAGACTCAGATCCAGAACTTTGCCGCCGCGGCTCCTTTTGTTTGGTGAAAGTCATTTTTCAGGCCTTTTCACCTCATGAAGCCTCATCGACGGCAGTCAATCCCCAAAACCAGTGGCTGCACTTTGACTTTGAGCCAGAAAATCTCATTTTCACTAAACACCTAATCAGTGCCATTCTTCTGGCTGTGGTCCCCCCCCCCCCCCCCCCCCTCCCCAGTCCTACACCTGGCTTTGGCGTCTTTAATTACCGGGAGAAGATGGCGCTTTTGTCTGATCCGGAGCCAAGATTGGAATATGAGTGGCGAATTTCAGGGGGAAAAAGGAAATCATACCGGCTCAAACCAATTCAATTACCCACCAATCAAAGTAGAAAAAGGCCTGTAATTGCAGTGAAAGTCTAACAATGAGGCTCTCTGAGAATTGAGGGTGTTATTAGCAAAGGCATAATGCCTGCCTGCAGGGGGTGCTATGCTCAAACTATTAAATTTCACCACAGCGAGCAATCTTACAGATCACTGGGAAAGCATTTTATTTTTTTATTTAATATGATTATAGCCCTCGGTGAGACTTTTCCTCATAATTTCGTGTTTTCAACTCTGCCATTATGTCAAATTGTGCATGAATATGGTGTTGGCGAGCACGGAGCAGAAAATGGATATGACATTATAAAGGAGCAAAAGCATCTGGGACGTTATTTAGTGGAACTGTAACGCTCAAATATGTGAGAAGGGAATATTTAACGTCAGTCCATAACCGGACAAAACCAGAGGCATTCTGGGAATTCTTTGTGGACCATAAAAGTCTTCAAAGCAAAACCAGCAACCTCGTGCTGCAGTCAGGTCAAGCTGAAGGGTATAAAAAAACCCCGGCTCTCAGACGCCGCCGTGCATTGTGGGCCGGGAACATTGTGCGTTGGCACAAAAGAACAACATGCTTCCTCCTCAGCTCAATAAGCGTCCACACGTAGGTTTAATTCCAGCCGGATCAAAGAGCGCCGCCCGCACCTGCCCCCGACCCCCCCACGTCCCTGGAAATCATTTCATATATGTGTGTTTCCTCCGGGTCCGAGGCCCAGACAGAACCCCCCCCCCCCCCTTCAGTCTTCAGTTACGACTATCTACAAAACCTGACAACTTCAATTTCCTTTTTTGTTCGTCTGCATTTGAAGTTCAGCCAATCAGGACTTCAAGAGACGAACGCTGCTTGTCATACAGTTTGTTTTTCTCCCAAAAGACGTAACCTCTTCGCTGCTCTGCAGTCACACTCCATTTCAGATTCCCCAAAACACACACACACACACACACACACCTATACACACACACACACACACACACACACACACACACACACACACACACACACACACACACACACACACACACACACACACCTATACACACACACACACACACACACACACACACACACACACACACACACACACACACACACACACACACCTATACACACACACACACACACACACACCTATACACACACACACACACACACACACACCTATACACACACACACACCTATACACACACACACACACACACACACACACACACACACACACACACACACACACACATCAAACGCTATCAAAGTGAAAATCAGTGTCCTTCATGGATCGTGTGATGTTCCTGATTATTTTCTGCTCAGCTTGCCACAGATCAGAGTTTTTTAATTTTTTTAAAGACAGCGCAGATCTGATTTCGAAATCCTACTTTTTTTGATCGTTGCCATGACAACACAGCAATTACTTTTTCACATACGTGGCCTAGGACACGTGTTTTACTTTGTTTTTATGTGACTTTAATAATCCGAGAATCGTCCCACAGTCATCTGACATGACACACTGTGTGTGTGTGTGTGTGTGTGTGTGTGTGTGTGTGTGTGTGTGTGTGTGTGTGTGTGTGTGTGTGTGTGTGTGTGTGTGTGTGTGTGTGTGTGTGTGTGTGTGTGTGTTGAGGAGATGGGAAGGAAAGCAAACAAGCGAGACAGGAAGTGTAGCATCAAACGGCGCGTTGATGGTGGAGGATGAAGTTACAGTAAAGTCTTGGACCCTGCAGGATCCGGCCTCTCAGTCTCCAACAATTCATTATTACTGATGTGGCTCTCCAGGGAGTCACACACACACACACACACACACACACACACACACACACACACACACACACACACACACACCAGAATGACCAGGATGTAAGTTTGCTAACTTAGCTCTGCTGTATATGAGACAGTGATAGGGAGTAATGGAGGCCGAGGGATCCGGACTCAGTGGAGCGCAGACTCTTTTCTGTGGAGCGAAAGGAGGCGAAGCGTAGGCCTCCTTCCAGCTCCCGTCCCTCCGAGCATCTTGCCCCCAGATGCAAGTTTGATCTTCCAAAGGCTTTATAATGAGGAACACAGACAAGTTGCATACGATTAGCTCCGAATAGTTTCCGTTTTTTTGTTTTTTTTGTTGTTGTTTACGTACTCGGAATTGTTGAAAAGGGGGAAAAACCTCAGCGATGCCAGTGAAATTAGCTGGAACCTCTGGGATTTATTCCTGTTTTATGGTTTTACAACTTTGCATCACTGAAGAATTGTTAAGTAGGAACAAACTCTTTAATGTCAAATGAAAACAACAACAAAAAAAGTCTTCAAACGGATCCAAATTATGTTCAAATCGTACAAAACAAGTGTTTTTTTCCCCTTTATGGTGCACAGCTTTTTTTTTAGAAGTCACTGGAGATTACCTGGATGTAGAATCAATGTTTGATGAGTGATTTTAGGTCAAATTAATTTGCTAAAAAGTGTGCACAAGAAATAGCAACAATTTTATTCAAACTTTCCAGTGGAGTAAGTCCCGTTATAACCGGACAGATGAGGTCATAATGGAAATATAAGTCGAAAAACAGGAAATAAACCAAAATCAAAGAAATGCATTCAATCAAACAAATTTCACAATAAAAGCGTTCGGCCTTTCAGATATTTTTAGCTCTCGAGGAAGAAGCAAGTCTTTTTTCTGTCTGTTATCTCAGCAATGAATTAGAATCGGGGGTCAAAGGTCACCGTGACCTCTCAAAAACACCTTCTTCGGCGTTAAATCAAGAATCCATATGCTAATTATGACAACATTTCACACAAATGTCTAATAGAATAAAATTATGAAGTGATGAGCTTCTTTTTTTAACTCAAAGGTCAACGTCACTGTGACATCGAAATGTTGTGCAAATTATTCAATTATTCAAAACCATAATTCAGCAAGAAAAGGGGAGATTGTGACCATGAATCCCATTTGGTCGGATGCTTCCGTCTTTAATGTAGTCCACATGAGAATGGAGAGAATGTATCATTAAAATATATGATTAGAATAAATCATATTCATAGAATATATCATTAGAATTTACTGTATATCAATTTAAATATGCAGACAACAATATGGTTATTGTTATTATCAGTATTGAGTCTATAATTCCACATCAAAAATACTTATTTTACTTATTTTAATTGTTTTAAATAAAGCATAATAGTTCCAACATTGTGAGATTTCTGTGTTGGAGGATTCGTGGTGTTGTGGAAGTGAATCCCAGCGATCGTAAACTTTATGTGAGAAGCGACTAAAAGGGAGGTTATCAGGAAAAACCAGACGAGAACAAAAACCAAAATAACATCAAAGCGTGCGTTCGGAACAATCACAAAACAAAAAGCTCAAACACATTTTTTCTAGAAAAAAAACACAAGAGAAAAGAAGGGCGGGGGGATCCAAGCACATAATAACCAGCAACTCACAAATAAACACATTTAAACAAACCACAGCAACATTATGACTGTTTTAATAATACAATTATAATTATATAGAAATATATCAGCAGCCAAAAGGTTGAACTCAATCATATTTGAGCAGAGCACATGTTAAACTTTAGTGGTTTCAATTTAAAGCAGAGTGGAAGGTGGTTTCTCTGCACCAATTATAGATTTATCTGGATTTGAATCAAACATGTGTTGCCAGGCAACCGTCAATCACAGCTGATCAACTCATACCCAATCCTGATGCAGCCGAGTGTTAAAACCTGTTTTTTATTGTCATTTTTAACTTTAATTCTTGCTTATTTACTGATGAATACAGTAAAAACACAACAAATACTACTAAAGTTTTGGGGAACTTCTCAAACATACTTTTCTTCTTCTTTTCCCTGGGAATAAAACATGAAGAAGCCTCGGGGGGAACCAGCGTAGAGGATACTTTTTATAGGCTTTCTATACGACGTCTGTTGTTCCTTTGTTGCTCATTGTAATATCTCTGAAGTATTCCCTCTGCATTCCATTGTTATTGTGATCAATGACGACTTATTTTAGAATTAAAGACGTGCTTTTAAACACAACCTAGATACCTAAACAACCAGCTCCCAACACGTCTTATATGTTTCATCGAGGACAAATTCATCTTAATCCCAAAAAGTTATACGAAGGGCATCTTTTTAAAATCAGGCTTCGGCCCTTTTCTCTCCTTTTACTGCAACGACAGCAGGAACCGAACCAACGGTGACCTCTTTTTGATTTATGACACCTGGGACGTCCATCACTGGAGCAACGGAGGTTACGATGGTGTGATCCTAGTTCAATAAGCACGGCACCCTCTACTGGAGTCTATGGGTAATGCTCTCTGATGCAAGAACAAGTCTTAACCAAAAGGTGGACTGTCTCTGAAACCCTCTTCCTGTCAGCTGATACACCTGTACGATAGCTGACCTGGGGTCCAGGGCGCCATCATCTCTGCACGCCACGGCGCCAAGCGGTGACCCGAGGCTACCAGGAGGACGGGGTGTGGAGAGACCTCAGAAGCAACAGGTGCTCTGAGATCCACAACCACAGGCTTCTCCTCAACCTCAACAGGGCAGCGGATCAGACTGATGCGGGTCACTTTGGTGCGTTTGCTGGTCCTCAGTGGTCATCAAATATACTCTCCTAGAAGAAACACCACCTTGACCTGAAGTATGCCCCTTTAAGTCGACGATGAACTAGTTCCAGGAGACATTTACAGCAGTTTAGGTCTGAAATCTCCCGTTGCCTTGGAAACCAGGAAGTACATCCAGTAAAACCTGAACGACGGACACAGTTTCTGTAACAGGTCTCAGATCTGTGCTGAGATAATCCATCTCCTTATTGGGAGGATAGATTCACCTCCTTAGATAGATTCTCCTCCAGAAAATACGTCACATCTGTCACTATCACACCGTTATCCTGCCATAATAGTTGTGATTCACAATATTATCCACATAATCACCAAAAAAGGGCTTAAAACTCTTAAAATGGCACTAAAATATACTGGAATAATTTACATACTAATATTGCATCATACATAAGATACACATTTATTTTAATGGACATTTTTTTAGTGGTTAAACTATCAAATAATGTGAAATTAAATGATGATCAATCATAAGGCCTCCCTTCATAAATAAAGAATAAAAAAATAGTTTTCTTTTATTTCTCAACAGGATATTCACGATTATCCCGATAATGTAAATTCATCACGGATCGACTCATTGTCAGTGTTTTTGACCTGATAAAATCCGATATCGTACCTTTATGTATCAGACTTTCTAAATCCATCCGACCTTCTCGTCATGGCGACACCGAGCTAAGAGCCTCTTCTCCAGACGTCCATGCCTGCTTTGCTGCTCGCTGCTCCTGTCAACGCAACACTTCACGCTGTGTGAAAGATGAAAACCCCACAAACTAGTGCTATGCAGGTATACGAGGGTGTAAAGTGGCTTCCATGTGATCTTTACACAGATTGCCTCCGTGTACAGTGACAGGAAAGCCCTCCACTACCGACTCACACTAATGACTCATCCTCTCTCTGCCGCCTCAACTTGACAAATGGCAAATGTCAGCGGCGTATTCTCCTGGTAGGCATAATTTTATTAAGTGCAAATATCACCGTGCTCCTTAGGAGACGCTGAAAGGTTACACCAACAGCTGTAGCGGTTTCATGTGTATTAGCCGGGACTCGGCCTCGGCCTCGGCGGCGGCGGCGATGCTGATGGACACGACGCAGTGAAGCAGGAGAAGGGGATGGGGACGACTAAACGCGTCGGGAGAGGATCATGTTTATTTAAAGAGCCTGGGACAATAAGCTAATGGTGGTCAGTGAGGTAATGGGGGAGGGAGGGGGAGACAGTGAAGGGAGGGAGAGACAATAAGAGACTGGTGGCGGATCATTTTTGCTGTGGTAATTTGTTGACTCACTCATCCATGCAGAGTCTTTATGTTTAATGCAGGCCTCCAGAGGAAGGGGGGGGTGGGGGGGTTAGGGGTACCCTGAGAGATTAGCCTCCACCTCTCAGTGTGAGAGACGGAGGTGGATGAATATCAGCCCTTAAAGTGGGCCTCAGATGCTAATGGGGGGCTTCATATCGCCTGACTCTCAACACACCTGCCAAATAATTGATGGGTGGAAGAAAAAATGGAACGGGTTTAAATTACAGGTGAATAAGATAAACAATACAATGTTATAAATCTGGGAATATCATACGATTTTTGGGGAAAATGCATTTTCTGGTCCTCGACTCGCCGGTTCAATGTCCTCCAGCTGTCAGAGCTCGTCTGGGTTTGACGCGTGCCGCGTTCTGACACCTCGCCCAGCTGTTGCCGGGTCCCTGACCCCGGCCCCTCCGAAGGGGTCACGAACCCCGGTGTGGACAAACGACGGTTGGCCCCGACTGCCGGCAACGCCCGCCCCCATTTTACAGAAGGGTTTTTTCACCGCTGTCTGTTCGACTTAGAGACCGTCGACCTGTCTCCGTGACGACGGCCGAAAGACCGCGATGTGTCGTATTTTGGGCGGAGAGTCACACTGTGAGGTTTCACGGTAAATAAGTGTTAAAAATCTGTTGGTTTTGAAGAAAAACTGTGTGGCAGATGTTCAGACCGACTTCCAAAAGTTGTCTGTTGGAAGTAAAGCGAAGGCCCGAGGGCCGAGGCTCTTATTTTGGCGAGGTGTGTGCAGACGAGTTGGCTCGGCCGAGGCGTTAGTGATGCTCAAACACTTCCAGGAACAAATCAGGACCATTAGTGCATATTTTGCTGATAGGCCTCGTGATTGTCTTCAGGTTACGTTTCTGCTTTATTTTATTACGAAGGGAAAAAGTATTTCTAAACTGCTAAACTGTCTTCTACACTTAAAGAAATCCTCATATTTAGTCCCGACTAGCAAGAATTATGCTTTTGTTTGTGGTCTGAATGAATCATGAACACTCGCAGAGATTTAAGAAAAGTGGCAGCAACATTTAGGAAATTTAGAAAAACTGAAATCAAGATTTTCTTTTGTCAAAATGCAGGAAAATCCAAAAAAGTGCAAACAAAAAAAATTGCCGGCAAACAGCAACAAAAATAAAGTAAGCAATAATAAATATTTTGCAATTTGTTGCAGTTTTTCAACTGCAAATTATGCAGTTTGCCAACATTTGTTTTATCTAATTAGATATAACTTCAGTCATTTTTTCAACTTTCAACTGAATTCACCTTAGAATCGCATCGGAAAAACCACCTAGTGGACTAAAAAAGCAATTGTTACCAAAATGTTTAATTTGTATTCACACTATTAAAAGTTTATATAATAAAGATCGATATCATGTATCAAATGTATCTATGATGAACATTTCTCCCCCGCCTCTAATCAATACAGAATTCAGACCATATCTTTTGCCTCCACACGGCTGAGCCGGCAGCTAGCAGCTAACAGTGATCACAACAGCAGCAAGGCTGGCGGAGGATGGACACTCCCCTTTCACCCCGATGCCGTGGGTTGCCAAGGTGATCATTCTCCATTCAGGTAAACATTACTTCACTTCATCTCTAATAGCTTCTCGTTGTTTGCTGCTCTTTTTGAATATCCAACCTTCAATTTACACAATTTGCACTTTGCTCCGACGATGCCTGTTTTTTTTTTTTTGTCAAATCCGTCGCCGACTCACATCACATTAACTTGAGAACAAAGATGAGATCACGGTTTAACTGCCTTTCATCTATTTTTAGGCCACTTTGCTGATTTACACACATTACATCGCTGCAACGAAGCATCTCTCGGCTCGTAGAGCGACATAAATAAAAAGCCCGGGGCTAAAAAAGCTCCAGCAATAGAAGCCGATGTTCATCTTTTCATACAGGAAGTCAGCGGACTGTACCGAACACCCCGCCGCCTCAAATAGCTGGTCTCTGCAGCGACGACGTTCACGACGTGCGAAACATCTGCGTCCCCCCATACGAACCCCAATTCTGCCTCCGGAAGAAGCTAAAGTGTGTTCCTCAGGGTGTGTGTGTGTGTGTGTGTGTGTGTGTGTGTGTGTCCCCAGCCACTTCAGTATCACTCCTCAGCTCTCTCTCTCTCCACCAGCGCTGTCATAAGATAATGTGACAGGCTGTCAATCACGGCGGAGGCCTGGGGCGCCGCGGCGACGAGAGGGTTTTTGGCGGAACACTTTCGTGAGCAGAAACCGAGGGAGAGGGCAACAGCAGGGTCCAGACCACATCAACCCACCACCAGGTCTCACACATCCCTCCTTCTCTGACTCCAATCCCCCTCTGGCCATTCCTTCATCCCACCGGTCCTCTGGTCTGCATCCTGACCCCTGTGAGAAAGGGGGGGAGACCCTGTGGGATCCCACGCCGTCCCTTTAAGGAGATCTACAGTTACGGCTTGGCTGGGTGCTGCCACTCTCCGAGCTGTGATGTGTTGTGATGGCAGAGACACCTGTGGAGGTCCCGGGTCAGGACCTCATCTCCCTCTGTGTTTTTAAGGATTTACCTAAACTTGGATACTTGGTTACCATCACAGGAGGCCCATAACAAGTTCAAAGTGAACTCAAATAGCTCAAATTAAAAAAAGGGGCTCAGGCCGGCCACGACATGGGCCGCCACCACCGGATCTGAATCTTTAAACTGACGAAATACAGGAAACTAAACTATAAAACCGAAAAAACAGGTGCCAGTCTCATCCGTACCAAACAAAAGGATTTTCATCTCAATGCATCAAATCCCAGCAGCTTGGTCACATGACCCTCTAGCATGCATTGTGTCTTTTCAAAATATTACATTGTTTTTTGACAAAAACAGTGAAAGAGTGCAAGGAGAGGCATGAAACCCATAAGGGCTTATCATAGCCTCACTTATTATAAAATCAAAAACAATACATTTATAAGAATCAAATAAAATATTATATAAAGTAATATATATGAATACACTCCCGTCTTCACATAAAGTCAGGTTTTCAGGGCCCAGTAATAAACAGTAAACAAAACATTTCAAATTCAAATTATGCACAAAATCAAAGATGGTTAGATCCATGGTAGGCTATCGATTGATTGAAAAAGTCTCCCCACCCCTCCTCCATACATAATTCAAAGCTATCTATCGCCTCTTATACAGCTCTCAACATGGAGACAGCTGAGCCAGCAGCTAGCCGCTAACGGTGCAAACAGGTGGAAGCATCTCACAACGATCGTTAACCTTTTTACGAATAATTCAGTGGTCATGAAGATGTGTTTTTATTTAGTTTATTGATGATTCCACCTGATAGATCATGACACACCTATGAAAGTAAGCCGATTATCATCATATAAAGTATCAGAGTCTGCAGTTCTGGCCTGGGATTAGATGCTGGACCCAAACAATCCGAACAAAGCCCATGAGACCAGATAGAGAACACAGTAATCTGTGTCGGAGCGCCGTCAGCACAAAGACGAGACGCCCCCCCGCCCGCCTGCAGGACCTCGATGGCGACTGTGATGGACGGCGGTCTCCTGGGTGCTCCTCCTGGGTGCTCCTCCTGATAAGGGAGGGAAAAGAAAAGCCCTTATCACAGAGGATCACTACTCCCACCGGGTCGTCCTTCGGCCTCACGTGGAGAACAAAGGAAATCCTTCCACAGCAGCAGAAACACTCAGACGAGGGTTCAGAGTCTGTTGTCTCACAGAATCGTGTGCAGACATTTATTTTCCTCTATTTATGAATGAATGAAAATGTATTTCAGACATGAGAGAAGTTAAATTAATTAAATTATTGACCTGTCTGAAAACAAGCAGGAGGAAGTATTGTATTTAAATATTACAAATTGTATTTTATACAATTTGGTTCAAGATTAATCCTTGATTTCATGACACACACACACACACACACACACACACACACACACACACACACACACACACATGCATGCACACACTTTATAAACTAAATAATTCATTAAACAAATATCAACATACTGACACTTTTTCCAAACTTTAATGTTCTAAAACTGCTTATATATTTGTTATAATAACAATAAGGCACAATGGAATTAAACACACAAATAATACATTTAATAATAATTATAATGCATGTATTTATAAAGTGCTTTCCATCAAAGTGATGTACAACTAGTAGAATATTCTATAACAGTTCAATGAAAACAAAGAACAGTTCAGTAAAAACATTCACAGTGAAATGACAATAGAAATAAATAAATAAAACATTCCAAACTCAGACAGATAATAATGCTGAAATATAAAGATTCATCTTCTTGTCTGAAACCTTTCAGAATAAAACAAACCTCTTTGAAAAGAGAGAAGTTGTTAACGAAGCTGCAAACTTTTCACAATCCTTCACTTCCACAAATATTCCTTAAGAGCAAATTTGTTTTACCGTAAAATGCTTACGTTGCACTTATGCATCATTATTATAATGTGTCATCTCATCGTTTTTTTCCCCTCCCTTAGGCGATGGGTATTAGCGGCCATCTTGGCTCTTTAAGTGATAGTTTCTTTGCTCCTGCCCGCTGCGTTTCCTCTCATTAATGCGAGGTATTCTCCATCACCGTCCTCTGTGAAGGACCACAAGGAGGAAATTACCTTCTTTTTCTTTACCTAATTGAAGTGGAGATGGATCACCTTCAAATGGGAGGCGACTTGCCTTGATCTCACTCTTCTTTTCTTTTACAAGACAGGTGCTTTAGACTGTAAGTAGCCACACGGATACGGTCGCCGGGCGGATCCCGTTTCTCAGGTTGAAGCTCCAGCTGCATCCGTCACACAGAGTCCAGCTGGTTCCCACTGCAGAGTCCACACGGAGCCTAATGACGCAGAATCAGAGTGACACCCATGTTATTACGGAGCTTTATCAGGGACTCTATCTTCAGAAGCAGTTAGGAAGAAATAAAAAGACGAGAAGTCGAGCTGAAACGGCATTTCATGAGTATCGATCTTTGATTTGGTCGTTCAAAAGATGAGTTCAGGACCTTCTCGGGATCGATGGATCGTCAGACGTCTGTTTAAATTCATATTCAGGGTTAAAAAGTAGAAGTTAGACGTCTAGTCTTATAACCTCGACTTTATTAGACCCTCGTTAAACATCTGTCGTATGACTTTAGACGTTTACTAAATTTTCACTTTTCAAACTTATTTAAAATGTTTCTATTCAACTTCTTTTAGGCGTCATATTGCTTTGTGGGATATTAGATGAGAACGTGCATTCAACGTAGCATTGCATTGTGGGATATGACTGAACGGCATCTTGGTATATGACAAAAATGAAACAGTTAAATCAAATATCTACAGGTTTGTATGTGTTTTTTAAACATATACACATGGCCTATTAAATCTGGGTCTATATGGGAGTTAAAGCACAGAGGAGGTATTGACATAAAATCATGAAGAAATCGTCCTTTTTATTGAGCATATATTGATAAATAGGTGGACGATGTGATCTCAAAGGGTTAAAAAGGCTTTTTTGTCCATTTCAACTTTATAGGATAATAAACGCGTGAGATCAAAGTTTTATCTTCATATTCTCCCGATGAGGACATCGAAGGCCGAACACCGAGTTCCCGGCGTACAACCAGACTTTACTTGGTCTCTGACTTGTTTCCTGTGAAATCCTTGGGTGGGTTGTTATCTAAATGAAGCTCCGCTGTCTGCCAGACATGCTGCATGAACAGAAGGAGACCAGAGTGAGCTGAAGAGAGACGAACACTCGGGGATGTGAGAGAGGAAGGGTATAAATAGGTTCTTCTCTTTGCTCAAAGTCAGTTTGATGGTGTCTACTTGTGTAATCCTGCTCATGCTTAAGTGTGTCGGTATACGCCGCCGACGCCGCCGCATATGTAAGCGAACGACAAAAGGTGAGCAAATTAGCAGCTCTTACATGCGGGTTGGCAGGGGGAGCTTTAGAACAGCATCGGCTCCTGATGAAGAGCTTGGAAGTGCTTGAAAGGACGTTTGATTTTCTGATTTTTTCACATGAAGTCCCACGCGGCTCGGCTCCATCGTGTAAGACGTTTGGATTCGCCACCTTTTGAGGTGAAGGAGCCGGTTCAGCTTCGCCGCATCAATAGTCGCTTCCAAGAACTTTTTCTTCTCGCAGCAGATGAAACGAGCTCGGCGATACGACGCTGTCTTTTAAGGATAAGTGATTTTTTTGTGATATTAAGAAACTTTTGATCGGTAAAAAAAAGGTGAAGCTCGCCTGATTTATCAGAATAATGAGTGAAGCTCATCTTTAAAAAAAAAAGAGGTTCAGACGGAGGCGATGACTCAGTACCTGGTTTACAGTCAATTATATCTGCCTCACCTTTGTTGTAGATGTTCCACCTCTGTCTCGCAGACTAAAATAGGAATGTTTTACAAGAAGACTTTGGAGTCCATTGACTTTAATGAGGAGGGGAAGTTGTAGAAGAAAAAGCAGAATAAGGAGGTTTTACCATCCAGAGTTATGCAGCACTTTCAAAGAAAAGAAGCAAGGCTGCTTTCAGCCCTCTTTATCCTCCGTATGTAGGGTCTGGCTATGTCCTGGCTATGTCCTGGCTATGTTCTGGCTGTTTGATTGACCTTGTGGTTTCCAGAGGAGCTCCGTGTCCGGGGAGACCGTCAACAAGACCCTCTGGGTTTGTGTGCTGCAGGACTGGGATCCAGTCTCGGCCTCCTCTCACCGTGGCCTGGATCCAACACGCCTCGCTGGGAAACGTCACACGGCACATCGTAAACAGCCACACCTTCAGACCTCATTTGTTTTGAACAGTTTTATTTCCTCTCGTGCGTCAAGTAAAAAAAAAATGATACATGCTAAATCATTTCTTTATTATGTCCAGAGGGTTCTTCTTCTGCAGCTGTCGTGAAGTAACAATAAGGATAATCTTTTCTTCTTCTTCTTCTTCTAGAATGATATCAGACTTCTGGATGTTGTTCCAGGCCAGATGTTCGTGTGAGTTTTTTAACGTTAAAAATCTTCAGGTTTGCATGTAAACAAATGCATAACTTAAAGTTTCCCACTCTTTGAGTTTGCGTTCGTCTCAGAATTCAAACGCATTAAAAAACAATACATTCTGCATCGTCTGAACGCCATAAATATTCCATGCTGCAGGTCTGAGGGGGATAAACACACATTAGCCCCGAGAGATAATTTTGTCCCCGGGTTGTGAAAGTTTGCGCTCGTACATCTATTTTTTGCTCGATGCCCGTAATCTTTAAAACATGTGGAATATTTCCCCACAAAGCATGTTTTACAAATATAAACTTTGCTCTTCATTAGTAAATGTTTTCTTTAATAAACAAAGGGGCTTTGGAGAATATCACCGCGCGTCTCCCGCCGAGATCAGAGGAGAGGAAACCGTTCCAACTGTGATTAACAGCTAACGATGAAAAACACATGCGGGCTGCATCCTTCACTTCGGGACGTTTTACGTGACGCTCCGCCGTTCCTTCGCTTTCACGCCGTTTGACCCTGACCTTTCCCTTTTTCCTCGCTGTGACTCCGTTGTCAGACTGAACACGCAATCAATGTCTGTCACCGTCGGCGTGATCACAGGGACGGCGGCGGACCCTCCCTGACAGGGGAGGCCCCCATGTCTGCATTTGGGCCACTAGATTCTTGATATTGGTGGGTATACTGGGACACCCCTCCCCCTCATTATCGCCACGGTAACCCGGCCCACTGGAAGTGATGCTAATAAACGGGAATGCCGACCGGCTGACATGGCTGAAGAGCCAGGAGATGAAATCCATACTTCATGCATTTTGCATGGGGGTGGTAATTAGGCAGTTTCTTCTTCTTCTTCTTCTTGAAAACTTGAATTGGAGACGATCTGAACCGATCTTTGAAAGCGTGAAACTTGTAGCGCCCATAAGAATCACATTGGAGCGTGCAGATATACAGAGGGCCTTAATTAGGTCTGCTTTCTTGCTGAATAAGCGTCTGCTTCTCTAACCAACCCTGAGACCCATGTTAAAGGTCTGAGAATGCCCCCCTCTCCCTCCCCTCCCCATCCCATCACCCAGGGCCCCCGGCTCTGGCCATTAGGGAGATTCCTCCAAGCAATGACAGGTGAAGTGGAGCACAAAATCCCAAAAGCCTGCCACGGGCCTCTCCATGAAAAAACCTCCGGGCTCCTCTAATTCTTACAGACAATCATCTTTCCATTAACACGTCTTTTTCACTAACGTATATCTCATGACGGACGACAGATTACCGGTGTGGGAAAAGATGCTCGCTGCCGCTGCTGCTGCTGCCGCCGCTCCGTGAAACCTGACAACTCTGGGTTCAGGGCCAGAAGAAGAAAAACGATGGTGAACGCACGCCAAAAGGTTTTTGCATAATCTGACAGTAATGGAAAAAAGCTTACCTCATATCAGTTCCCCTTCTTTAAAGGATTATTTCTGCAAAAAACATCATCTGGTTCTACTAAGAACTTTGATCATTTAACATT
>NC_139926.1:25655382-25742882 GCF_963514095.1 Eutrigla gurnardus
GGCTTAACATAGGAATTAAAAAAAAACCTCCTCTACGTAGTAACATTAAAGCTTTATTATGGAACATAAAACACTTGAAGTCAAATATCACACACCTGGTTAATTCATGAACACATTATTAGACAGTTTGGAAGACGTTCAAATCCGGCAGTAAAAGTTAAATGTGATGTCACAGAAGTACCCCTCCCATCCCTCTCCCTCCTCATCACCCGGGGCAACGTCTGGGATCCTAACAGGCCGGTCTGTCTCCCGGCTGGAGGATTAATAATGGGCCTTGGCTCCACTATGCTGACCTGACCTGACCTGTGGCCACAAATACTTTTACTTTACCGCAGGACAACGGCAGCGAGAGTGAGCTCGTTTCCAAGATGCATACTGCACATAGTTGAGCTCCTTATAAGGGCAGCAGGATGTGGAATGGTGAGTCCGAGGCTAGAGGCTACTCGTGACCTTGCTAAGGAGGCCAACAGGGAAAATGTGGATCTGGTGTGAGTCTAGTGCTGAATGGCACCGTGGTTACCTGTACTTGTGCCACAATAACAATCTAATCTGGCAGGGCACGTCTTAACGAGGTGCACACGTCAATTAAGAGTGCTGCAGATACAACACACACACACATCCTGCCCCGACGTGATCACGTTTACTGTAGCTTAACCCTCATCACACACTTCTGCACTTCCTTCTGTTGATCGGGTGTTTCTCCCTCCTGCAGGCTGAACTACCTCTTGGCGGGAGGCCTGCACCCCGTCGGCTTCCACGTGCTGAACATCCTCCTCCACGCCTTCATATCTGCCCTCATGATCGACGTGTTTGCCATACTGATCGGCGGTCTGTCCTACGACCATGAGGGTCGGATGCTGAACCTCGCTCCCAAGACCTCGCTGCTCGCTGCCATCTTCTTTGCTGCACACCCGGTCCACACAGAGAGTGTGAGTTCAGGTTCAGCTTTTCATTTCTACACACCAAAGCACAACAGCAAATGTTTGCTCCAAACTTCTCAAAATATACACATAATTGTGTCAGAAACCACTAGAATACAATAATTCCCAAATACAGAAGAAAAAAAACGCAGTACAGCAGATCTTCACTTAGTGGAAATAAAATAAATAAAAAAAGCTGCGGATCCTGAAAACGGTAAAGAAAATAATTATAAAAAGTAAAGCCTTTATTGGTAAAATGCTAAGATGTGTGAAGGATGATTTAACTCATTTATTTTTCTGATATTGCAAATTTAAAATTTTAAATAATTGGTAATATCTTTTTTTTTTTTAAATAGTTTACATTACCAATGCTAGTTAGCTACTAAGATGACTTTAACACGTTACTGTAATGTTGACCTTTAATTCTTTAATTATAGAAGCTAACTTTGTTAGCAGCTTCACACCAGAATCCACATGGATCCAGATCCAGTAAGGGTGCTGCTTGTGTTCGTCAGATCCACCCGTCGCTCTTCCGCAGTCCAAATATGGTCACTTCCTTCTACGGGTTGCAAAAAAGTCCCAGATGTCGACGGCCAAAATGCTGAACTCGAGGCTTCAAAACTGTAGTCCACAAACCAACGGGTGACGTCACCATGACGACGTCCACTTATATACAGTCTGTGCTTGCCAGCCACCGTAGATGGACTGTATTAGGGCACACTATGATTGTTAAATAATGAAGTTATGCTGCGTCTCTCAGCAGCATCAGTGATCTTCAGCTCTGCTCTGTTCACGGTTTAGATGATGTAATAAAAAGGTTTCCTTATTAATGATGAATTATTTCATCCACCTGCTCCCAGCCGCTATTAATCAGGATGTTAATTTTTATGACCTGGATTTAACTGCGATCCGTGCCTCTCTGATGCACACCTGAAGGAATTGACGGGACAAATCCATGGATTGGTGACGTGATGTTTGCATGCAGCTTGAACTTGTTGCTGCTGTGAGGAATACGTGATCTGTCTGCTGAGTACGGCCTCTCGGAAGTGAGAGTTCAGTTTTATAGCCTGTTGTGACCTTTTGCCCTCTGGGAAAGTGTTGGTGAAGTTTAATGCAGAAGTGATTTGGAAATGTTCCTTTTTATAACAGCAGACAAAAGCACATTCTGCTTCATCTGTCGCCGTTTTCACCCCTGATGAGTTTGCTTTCGTATTTATCGATATTGTCACAAAATCCGGCGCGATACGATGGTGATTTTATTCGAGATCGATGTGGGGCAACATCACACGCTAACGGTTACATTGTATCACCCTCACAAAAGGTTAATGAAAATATGATTTGACAGGCTCATTACAGGAGAATTGAATCTTAAAGATGATGATGTTTTCACTTTTGTTTCGATGATATTGATCGGTATATCCAGATCGATGTATCGTTAGACCCCGCCCACCAGTTCTTCATCTACACTGGCTGCTGTTCTTGAACCTGTGCCGGGTCTGCCCCCCCCCCTTGAGACATTTCCTCGTTTGTGATTTTATTTCAGGGGATTTGCAAAGAAACTTTTCTTTACATCACAGATTGCCTACAGCAGCAGCAGCACACCATGGCGTTTTTGACACACGAGTCCAGAGGTTTTAATACTAAACATGCAGTGGTTCCATGCCAAGAACAAAAGCCCGGTCTCAGCTGGGAGGGCAGGGCCGGGGTGCGCGTGGCGGCGCGGCCCCTGATTACTAGCTGTGTTCGGATGCTTATTGACCCGCCGGCGTATGTGTGTTTTTGCTGTAAAGCCTGGCTGGAAGGCAGCAATTCCCCCTCTCCATTCTCTTTAATCATGCAGGTCAAGGACTGGGTGAGACCTGGGGGGGTGGGAGGCAGGCAGACTGTTAGCTGAGGCCCGCTGTATGTATCAAAGCAGGCAACTGCAGGATATCGACCGTACTGTACCCACACACTGTACACAACACACACACACACCAACAGGTGGTAACGCCGGTAATGAGAGATTTGTTTGTTTTTTTATATTTATTTTTTTTGTGGTCACAATGTTATACTTTTTTGTATACAATGGGGAAAAAGAGTCGGTTTGATTTTTAATAACCTAACGCTGGATTTAAATCAAATGAAATGTCCTTGGGAATCATTTAAATAACTCAAACAAGAGTATTAATAATAGATCACCAGGCATGCTGGAAACCACATATAAAATACATCAAAGTCAATAGCAATATTATATAAAGTCAAAGATCTTTTTAAATTATATTATAATTAACAGTGTGGGATTGTGGGAAATACATTTAAATCAAACACAAATCCAGTTTTCATGCATCAAAATACGAGTCGTAAACAACTAGCTCTTGTTTTTGCAGGATATCTTCCCTCTGAAATGTAAAATTCATGACTTCCTAATTGAACCAGATGCACTAATCGTCCAGCTTTGTGGTTGTGAAGCTTCTCTTGCGCTGCCACATACAGTACAAACAGGCCGTTATGTTTGGTATGTTAATAACAGAGAGGCGACCGGCTTCTCCAGATGGTTTCTGGAACTAACAGGGAAACAGACTGAGGGGCTTCCAAGGAACAAACATGGTTTCCTGTTTTTTTCTGCCTCAGTGAGAACTTAGTGAGGACTAATTCAAAAAGCCAACAACATATTGAATGGATATGAGCTGGATAATGGAGAGAACGGGCAGACGGGGACAGGATGGGAATGTTTTCACTTAATTAGATTGAGTTGATTGTTTTGAACGTTGTAATAATTTTATTGATTAAAGCATTTATAGTACTTGACAGCTATTCACTTCATCCTACCTCTTTTCTGTCGTTGTTTATTGAGTTTCCTGTTTTGGTTTTTACTTGTATATCGGGATGGAAGGATATCGAACTTTAATGCAGATTACGATTAAAAAAAATAATACTTGCGATAATTTGATCTGAGTGAGTTTCCATTATTGGGATAATCGTGAATATCGTCACATGTTAATATCAAGCTGTCTAGAGATGTTTAAAATAGAGTCCAATTAAAAAATGTTTCATGTTTCTACTTTTTATATTTTATGTGGACATATTTTTAAAAATGTGTCCTTTAAAAGCTGCTGGGGGGAAAAATACATATATTTAATTTGTTATTTGGTTTCATGACAAAATGTGAGCTTAGGGGATTCCTGTATGTTTTAAGAATATTTGTATTGATCATCGGGGTAATATCATATATTATCCCTATGATCTATTATCGGGATAATACCTATTTATATACCTATATAATCTATATATCTATTTATATAAGCAGGTAAAGGATGATATGAAAATGTTATGTTCCGATTCTATACTGGCTACAAAATGAAATATTTGAATTGTTTTTTAACGTGTTCAAATCCAGTCTAATAATCCTCCATCCTAGGGAACAATGTATATAATAATAATGTTGAACCTGTTTGATCTCTGGATCAGGTGGCCGGGATCGTGGGTCGAGCGGATCTTTTGTGTGCTCTGTTCTTCCAGCTCTCTTTCCTCACATACTGCAAAGCCTTCAGCCGAGGTGGGTATCAAACGCAGGTGTGATGCTTCATGTCTGCTGTGTGTGTGTGTATCAAACGTTCCGGAGCTGCTTGTGTTTTCCTTTATTGAACCTGACTCTGTGTTCCCAGGAAGTGACCGAGATGACAGGTTTTCTGTCCGCTGGGTTGTGGTCAGCCTCTCGCTGTGTGCTGCAGCGATGCTCTGCAAAGAACAAGGCATCACCGTCTTGGTACAAAGTGTTTTTTGAGTTAACGAGAGAGACCTCAGTCACGATATTCACCTCATGAATTTGATTTGATTGTCTTGATTGCTTGAAAAGCAAATAAGTGACACGTTTCTCACACGTGTGATAGGAAGTAAAGCTTTTTGTTGCTGACCTATATACATTTTAAATGCCGTTTCTCTCTGTGTGTATTTTCCTTCAGGGGATGAACGCAGCCTTTGATGTCCTCCTGATCTGTAATGTTAATGTGTATGAACTCAGCCAGAGGCTACTCCTGAGGAGGAACCCACTCCATGTGAGTTACAGTTTATATGCCCTCCCCCTCTCCCTCACTGTCATGAATTATGCACCCCCTCCCCTGTATGATTAATGTCACATCGCATACATTGTCCGTGTAAAGCGATCTGAATTTGAGCGCTTTGTAGGAACAGAATTATTTTTAATTCATCAAGTGACGAGCGGTGATGGGGTTTTTCTGACAGGTAAGTGAGATATTGCGGACGGGGCTGCTTACCCGATTGGCTCTCATGGGTCTCGGAGGACTCGCCATGCTCTACGCCCGCTGGAGGATCATGGGAACGGGACCGCCGGCTTTCACCGAAGTGGACAACCCCGCCTCTTTTGCAGAAAATATATTTCTTAGAGTGAGTACGATATAATCCCACACTCATCCTTAAATGTCTTGAAACATTAGAAATGTGTTTTTAAATCAAACATCTAATGTTAGTTATTTCATCCTGAATTTTAAAAATGCTCTTCTTCTCCTCGTCCTCCTCTCCTCTCTCTTCTCCCGTCCTCTTCCCTTCTTTGATTGGCAGATAGTGAACTATAATTACTACTACTCTCTGAATGCCTGGCTGCTGCTGTGTCCCTGGTGGCTGTGTTTTGATTGGTCCATGGGTTGTGTGCCTCTCATTAAGTCAGCCACTGATTGGAGGATGGCGTGGCTGCTGCTGCTCTGGTGCGTCCTGATAGGCTTGACAAGCCAAGCCTTATGCTCGCCGGACAGCCAGAGGAGGAGGTAAGCGAGCGCAGCCGGAGAGAGAGAGGACGAGATGTTCCAGGCCTCTCCAGACTCACACTTGATTATGAAAATTGTGCCATGACCACCGCAGTGTGACGCCGCGTCTCGATTGAGTTTTTAAAAATCCTCTTGTGTGGACGGAAAAGTTTCTGGGGTTTTTAGGGGGTTTTATTGTGTCAAAGATTCCTTCAGCAAAGTTTCAAACGGACATTTATAATATATCGTACAATATAGGATTTACCTCCGGTTCTGAAAAGTGAAGCCAAGCTGAAGTGCCTTAAACCTGCATTCTCTCTGCTGGCCACCAGGGGGCGACTCCTCTCTGCTTGTATAGAAGTCTATGAGAAAATGGTCCTACTTCTCTCTGCTGGCCACCAGGGGGCGACTCCTCTCTGGTTGTATAGAAGTCTATGAGAAAATGGTCCTACTTCTCTCTGCTGGCCACCAGGGGGCGACTCCTCTCTGGTTGTATAGAAGTCTATGAGAAAATGGTCCTACTTCTCTCTGCTGGCCACCAGGGGGCGACTCCTCTCTGGTTGTATAGAAGTCTATGAGAAAATGGTCCTACTTCTCTCTTGATGTATTATCTCAATAAACAATGTAAACAGAAAGCAGGGGATGCTTTAGGGGGCGGGGCTTACCTGCTGATTGACAGGTCGCTACCTGCTTCACACATTATTACAGCTTCACACGTCTCATCTAATACGCTGTAAATAATATTTGTTTTTTAACCAAATCTAAAGTGATTCCAATGTGTTTAGTGCCATTTTAAGAGTTTTAATCGTGTTTTGATGATAATCCGTCCCATGCCTGTTTATTAAATGTCTGTGACCTCCGACCCCTCCCCCCCAGGACACTGACCCTGGGCCTGGTGCTGCTGGTGGTCCCCTTTTTGCCGGCCTGCAACATTTTCTTCAGGGTGGGCTTCGTCATTGCCGAGCGGGTGCTCTACTTGTCCTCGGCCGGCTACTGCCTACTGCTGGCCTACTCCGTAGGACACTGCTGCTGCCGCTGGTCCAAGTACAGGGTACGCACCTGAACCCGTGACCTTCAGGTTCATTCCAGGTCACACTCACTCCATTGGCCACCTGTTAACGCAGCTTTAATGACTCGGTAACTCTAAGTAGACAGACACGTGAGATCCCATCTATAAAGGCATGATAACAGCAGGTGGCGTCGGATACATTTTGCAGGCCGTTAACTCTGAGTCACAGATAATTGATTTTCTAAGCTTAAGGGTTATAACGATTTAACGGTACCTGGTTGTTAAACATGTTTTTGTCCTTCCACATTCCAGAAGCCGCTGTGTGCGTCGGTGCTCGTGCTGCTGTGTGCGTACGTGGCTCGCTGCGCTCTCCGCAGTCACCAGTGGCGTTCGGAGCAAAGCCTGTTCACCAGCGCGCTGTCCGTCTGTCCGCTCAACGCCAAGGTGAGGGTCTGTCTGAGGTGCATTCACTTGCCTTTTCATGCATCGGGAACATAACCTGCAGCCTTTAAATATAGGCTTGTTAGACTTTATTGTCATTCAGGGTGTGAACACAGACTTTAAATATAAAAGTATATAAGAATTAGAATAAAGACCAAAAACAGAAACCTACTGAAAAGTGACACGTGGAGTTATGTAGTGCAAGTATTTAAGAGGATTAGGTAATGTAATGTCACGATTATCATGCCAAAATAATCACAATATTATCCGGATAATCACCAAAATCTGCTCCTGAAAATTACATTTAAACAAACTTTTATCACATATTTTTGCTGTTTTTGTGTCACAGATTTTTTTAGTGTAAAACAATGAATGTTAAATATGATGATCATGAATCATAAAGATCTTCCTGCTTAAAATAATGATAAATAAATAAAATAAAGGTGTATTTTTTTAAATCAGGCTTTATTTTTCACTTTTTCAAGTCACTTATTATACATTATTCACCACGATCAATCTGTCTGTGTGTTTTCCTCTCCATCAGGTCCATTACAACGTGGGGAAGAATCTGGCCGACAGAGGAAACTCCACCGCCGCCATCGCTTATTACCGCGAGGCGGTCCGGTACGTTCCACACAGCTGGCTGTCTTGTCACGGGTTTATGTCCCAGTGGTGTTGACCATGTGTTCTCCCTGTGGCCGCCAGGTTACATCCCACCTACGTTCACGCCATGAACAACCTGGGGAACATCCTGAAGGAGAGGAACGAGCTGGTGGAGGCGGAGCAGCTTCTGTCTGAAGCCGTTTCCATCCAGTAGGAACACCTACTCATCTCACTCCTGAGATCGTGGGGAAATCTCCCGCTGACTGTTGTTTTATGTGTGCAGGCCTGACTTTGCTGCCGCCTGGATGAATCTGGGTATCGTACAGAACAGCCTGCAGAAGTTTGAGGAGGCGGAGCAGAGCTACTGGAACGCCATCCGCTTCCGGAAGAAATACCCAGACTGCTACTACAACCTCGGACGCTTGGTGAGACTCGACGGGAGGATGCTCCGCCACGACTTTGACTCTAAAAGTGAAACCAAATACAAATGGAATCTGGTGTTTCTTTGAGGATTTAATTAACACTCTTTGTCTGGTGGTAGTACGCTGACCTGAACAGACATGTGGACGCCCTGAACGCCTGGAGGAACGCAACCATGTTGAAACCCGAACACAGCCTGGCTTGGAACAACATGGTCATCCTGCTGGACAACACCGGTACTAACACACACACACACACACACACTCTCACACACTCACACACACACACACACTCACACACACACACACACTCACACACACACACACACACACACACACACTCACAGAGATACTCACACACACACACACACTCACACACAGATACACTACATAGAATAATGTCTGAAAAAACCCACACACACGAGACAAGAACTACATTTTTATGCTTTTCTAATCAGAAATATTGCATTTTCTGTGCTAAATTAAACATGACATGCACTAATAATACATAAATAAAGCTTTAACCTTTTTTGTGACTCCATGTTAATTCATGTGTCACTTTACTTTTCCAAAGAACTCTCTGTTCTGGGATCAGCTTGTTCCGGCGTTAACAGCCAAGAAAACCTCATCGTCGTCGTGTGTTTTTTACGGAGAGGCAGGAAATCTAAATGGCCAACGAGATTAAACCGGAAGAGCAGGAATCAGCAATGCTTGAAATTTATGTATTAAAGCTTTTGTGTTGTGAGTTTGTGAAGGCACTCTTCCCTGCCGTGTGGAGAATGCTCTGATTTCCAAACGCTCCAGCCGTTTTGTCAGAAGCCTCTCCCGCGGGGGGGCGGAGTCTCCCGGGAGGAGCACTGGAACCGTCCAATCAGGGCTCGGTGTTTTTTTTTCTGATCCCCCCCCCCCCCTCCAAACTGCATTTGTTCCCCCAAAATCTGCCCCGGCTCCAAACCGGAGAGGAAAGAAGAACAATAGGTGTCGTTTTCTGACTTTCTCTTTGGTGTTTTGTTTTGATCAGCACACAAACAAACGGCCGAATCACACGCACACGTTGTCTCGCTGCGTCTGAAGGACAGGCCGTGACTCAGGACGTCTGTCTGTCTCTCTAACTGTCTGCCTGTCTCTCTGGCGAGACATCAGACGGGTCTGTGACAGAGATCAATAACCCAGTGGGCCTTGTGTTCACCCTTAATTAGGAGACTAAACCGCTCCGGTGTGGAAGAGAGGAAAAACTCTGCTCTAGACGCCGCTGACAAATAAAAGATTCTCTCTCGTACCAGCTGTTATCACCGTTGTGTCGACTCCCGATTTGTTTCTAAATGTTAACACATCCATGAACGTGTGGCGTGATTATTATTTTTAAAAAATTTCATTTTTATTTTGTTTTTCAAGGTAACTTGGGTCAAGCGGAGCTGATCGGCCGAGAGGCTCTGAAGCTCCTCCCCAACGACCACACCATCATGTTTTCATTGGCCAACGTCCTCGGGAAATTACAGAAATACAAGGTCAGTCCGTGTCACAGAAAACATCTTCAACTGAGAATATTATTGTTTTCATGCATGATTTTAGTGAAAGGTTTGAGGTCATTTAGTTTTGTTTGTCCTCAGGAGTCGGAGGGCTTCTTCCTTCAGGCTCTCCGAATCAACCCAAACTCTGCTAGTTGCCATGGCAATTTAGGTAAGCCGCTGCAAACGTTTAAGTTTAAAGAGATTAAAAAGCTGCCTAACTATTATTGTGCCGTCGACCTGACTAAACACCTGGAAGAATAGCTTTAAAGCAGCGTTTGTGTCGTCCCTCAGCTGTGCTCTACCATCGCTGGGGGAAGCTGGAGCTGGCTAAGAAACACTACGAGCTGTCTCTGAAGTTGGACCCCGAGGCTCCCGGGACCAGGGACAACTACAACATGCTGCGACGCAAACTGGACCAGCTTAAACCCCCCGGACCCTGAAGGGAGGGGGGCGAACTCTCCCCAGTCAGGCCTGCCACAAAACATGATTTTTTTTGTTTTTACTTTATCTCACTTAATTGTGGTTTTTGTACCATTTGGGGAAATAAAACCGTGGTCTGTGTGTCCGGCTGTATCGGGTGTCTTGATTCCCGGGTGTGAGAGGTGGAGGTGGTGGTGCTGGTGGAGGTGGTGGTGCTGCAGGTGTGCCGGTATCACGGCCGTCTGCTCTGAGCTGCTTTGTTTGCTCCGTTTGAAGGCCCATGTGGAACTGATCCACGGTGAACCCCATCCCTCTTTTCATCTCCAACCCCCGTGTTGTGTCAGCTGGACGGAGCACCACGCATGTGTTGGCTCTGCTGTAAAAAAAAAAAGAAAACAGTATTTGATTTGGCCCTTTTTCAGGACTTTCCAAACGTCCCCGTAGCTGTCCGTGCTGAGCTGGTTAACGCTGACCACTGCTGGGCTAATGTGGTTATGGTGTTTGTGTTTTTAACGCCTGTCCCCCCCCTTTTTTTTGTTCCTGGACTAGGATGGCACTCTGAGGTTCAGACCCCCTCCCTCCCAGCCCCCCCGGAGGCTCCTGAAGCCTCTGTAGTTAATAGGAGAAAGGTGCTTTTTGTCTGAAGAGTCCACGAGGAAGACGAGGGGTCAAGCCGAGACAGGAAACCCACGGCCGGTGCTGTGTGAAAACACGGAGCCCTTCAAAGGGGGGGGTGATCTCCCCCCGGGGACTTTTGCACACGGCCCGTCTTGAAAGAATGCCGCGACCCTACGGGTTTGCGAAACATCAGTCAACAAGTGTGCACCCGAGGTCAGAGGTCAGCGCACTTTTTATTTTTTCACCTGCTTCCTAACGGCCCGCCGGGGAACGTTTGAAGCGGCGGGCTGGTATTGCTTTGCTTTTTTTGTGTTGGGGGGGGGTGAGTTTGTTGACACATACAGTACAATACACCAGCGGACGCTTTGATGCGTTGGAAGATGTTACCGATACGTCCGCCGCACGCCAACCCAGCCGATGTCGCCGCACAACTCCTCCACTTGTTTTTTATTTTCCCTGCTTTGATGTAAAGAGTCCGCAACAGAAACGTGCCCTCGTGTACGCCATTGTTTGAATCCCTGTTTCAACAAGAAGCGTGGAAAGGTCAAAGGGCGGGGGGTTTCATGCTATGGAGACAGAATCGGATCAAACGGACTGAGAGCCTTCCTCTCCCTCGTATTATTTTTTCCTCACGCCGAGTCGCACGCGGCGCCGCCGATGTACGCTCGGCTGCAACACCGGCTATTTAAAAAAAAAACAGAAATGTTGCTTTACGTACCGGTGGATCCCCTTCTATCCTTTCCAGTGTGATCCTTTCAGCCTGTCTGGCTGCACAGCTGTGCTTGGCACATCAGTGGGGGAGCTCCACTTTTATCATAATCATTCTTTGAATACCTTTTTTTTTGTTGTCATTATCATAAAATATGTGAGTATTAAAGGGATGGATTTCCCCCGGCCCACGCCAACATCTTCATTATCCATTCTGACTGACAAAAAAGCCCTGCTGTCCCAGAGAGTGACATTAATAAAAGATGGGGATTCTACAGCCTTTTATCAAGTCCTCTCTTGTTCTGTTCTGTTTTACTGTACAGCGTTTTTTTTACCTGCTCGGATGCTCCGTCACAACCGTACGGTGGGATCCCGCGTGGAGCTCTTTCATTGTGTTCTATTAATCACGCTGATGAGCGTTTTGATCACGTTAATCAATGGATATTCAGGGAGAATGGTGTCTGGATTGTAGCGCTGAATTCAACGTTGTCATCCCTTTGTTGCCGCAAAACATTCAGAAGAAGAAGAAGAAGCAGGGGAGCACTAATTTGAACCCACGGAGGGTGTTTTGGAACAGCGGGTGTGCTATTTTGCATCTGATAAGCAGCCCCCCCCCCTCCCCAAACACACACACACACACACACCTTTTCCAACACAGCAGCTCCAATAAGAAATGTCCATTAAAAAAAGCAGCAGAGGGAACACGTGACCTTTTTGAACTCGCAATATTTTAGGAGGAGAAAAACCAGAATAACACGTTTTGGTTGTGTTAGTGTATTTGGACACACACACACACACACACACACACACACACACACACACGTACATCTGTAACAGTGGCTCTGACAGAGTTCTCATCAATGTGACAGGATGTGATCAAGAGGCCGTCTTGTGATGTGTCCGCTGGGCCTCTGTCCCCCCCCCACCACAACAATCCTAATGGGCTCTGATGGCCGCCTCCATCTTGCCTGTCTAATTGATGTAAATACTGCGTATTTGAACCCGCGGTCCTTCCCACCATCCTCCGATCTGCCTCCCCCCCCCTCCTCCCTCCGTTTTCCCTTCTAACAGGGGGGGTCAGAGGTGAGGCGGACCGAGCGATCATTAGAATGGCAGCCCTTATTAGAGGAGCAGCTTGTCTGACACCCCGTCCACGTCCCGGAGAGGACCCCACCCTGTCCGCTCCATCTAGATCACATTACACGACACCACCCTCCGAACGGACCCTACCAGTGCACTACGGCTCCGTCGGGGCCGCTAGGGCACGGTGGCATTTCCCCCCCCGCCCTCGCCCTCGCCTGTCACAGCGCCTTCCCTGACACCACTCTGTCCGTCTGGATGCACTCTGTCATTTTAAGGAGGGCCACTGTCAGCGGCGATTGGGCCCGCCGCGTCTACATGCCCTGGCATTTTCAGCGGCGTTCCCCCTGAAACGGAGCATCCAGATCTCTCCGGAGAGAGAGGCTTGTGATGTGGCGGCCAATGATTAATAGTTAGAGATGGGGCTATAAAACGTCCGGTGTGGCCAGATGCTAGCCAGGGCTTTTGCTGAACTGATATAATGGACAACGTCTTTGCCAATTTGGCTCCTTTACAAAGCGCTGGAAGTTCCCCAAGATTGATTCGGTTTCTGTGTAGCCCCCGGGGGCCGAGCGTTCAGGATGCACTCTGGTGAAAAACGTTGTGTATTATCCTCAGCTGAGGCAGAAAGAAGAGAAAAAAGAATACACGCTGACATTTGCATGCAACGTTGACATTCTAAGACGATGTTTATGATCATTTTTATCCTAAGTCGAGGAAAAGCTCTCTGGCTGTGGATGAAAAGGGGGGATGAGGGCGGGGGGGGGGGGCCTTCTGAGGCTGTTTTGCAAAACAAAACGAAGCAGCTAGACCCCCTTATTGAAAAAATATAGTGCAGTGAGACGGAAATTTATTAACTGGCACCAGTTAATGTGTGCATTATTCATTTCTGGTGAGCATGAAAAATGATCTAAAGAGGTTTGAAATTGCAGACGCGCAGGCTGACTGCACAGTGGCTGGGCTCGCTGGCTCGTTTCATCCCCTCTTGCAGGGGTGTTTGGTGGGGCAGGGAGGTGGAGGAGGGAGGGAGGGAGGGAGGGGAGGATGGAGGACGGAGGGGAGGAGTGCGAGCCCCGTTCTGGACAGTAGGGCTTTCCAGTAACAGCTGTGCTTGTCTCACGAGGGGGCGGCAGCAGCACTGGGAGAGAGGCTGCTTGGGACAGATGGACCAGCCCGGCACCACCTCCCTCCACAGCTTCTCTTATTAAAAATACATCTCTACCACTATTAGTGTGTGTGTGTGTGTGTGTGTGTGTGTGTGTGTGTGTGTGTGTGTGTGTGTGTGTGTGTGTGTGTGTGTGTCACCATATCTGTGACGCCTTTTTAAAGTAAAGTTTTGAAGCCGAGAGAGAGAGCTTCATTTTTTTCCGATTCCCTGCTTATTTTCCGTCTCTTGACCTCTTTGCTTTGTAATCT
This sequence comes from Eutrigla gurnardus, assembly GCF_963514095.1. Lineage (NCBI taxonomy): Eukaryota > Metazoa > Chordata > Actinopteri > Perciformes > Triglidae > Eutrigla > Eutrigla gurnardus. The sequence continues at coordinate 25,669,270 of NC_139926.1, forward strand.
TCTTCATCTCCTCTTCCACTACTCCGACACTAGGAGGCGCCGGGCCCAGTCTCCCCAGTGCCAGTGGCATATGGCTTTCCCCCGTGCTAAACATCCATACAAGCAGACAGGCCCATCAGTCATGGCCGTGGCCGGATGAGGGGAGAGAGAGCAGGCCTCTGATGAATGGTGTTTAGGACTCACCTGCTGTTAAAACATTACCTCCCAAGCCCCGCCCCCCGCCCCCAAACACTTGATACTATCTTGAAGTCCGGCCCTCGTGTGCACACATCATGTATAGCAAAAAGGAAATATGCTTCTTTTAAAAACCCCTTGCACAGAAAACCCCGGGTCAGGCCTTCGTAGACCAATTAATGCAGAGCATCTGCCGTATGGAAGGGCAAGCGCTAAAGAACTTCCGAGCCATTTTTTTTTTTTGGGCGGTTTAATAAGGAGGAGAAGCCGCTTCCTGCTTGCTCCAACAGCTCCTCGTTGCTGGAGCGAGCGTGGAATGGCTCTCCTCGATTAGACCAAATTAATCCATTCTTCAGGGATTCTTTTTCTGGTTCTATGGTTGAAAAAAAAAAAAAAAAAAAACCCGGCACGCCTTTGTTCTTCACTCGAGCCCCGGCGTTTTTTCTGCCAAATTTAACAGAAGGCTCGGAGGGTAACAGGGGTCCAGCCCAGTATCACCTTCTGGAGCAGAGCAACTAGCAGAGAAAGACAATCAAGCCTGAACCCTGCTGTCTCCGGCACAAAGTGAAAAGACTCTAATTGGGCTTTTTTTCCCTTTTTTACGCTGCATTTTCCTGCAGGATTGCTGGATCATGAAAAAGCAATTAAACCTCCGAGCTGCAATTCATTCTCATTTTTATCCTTTCATTGGAAATAGACAAATTTGAAATCACTTATGTGAGTCAACACTTATGCTTTTTGTGATTTTTTTTTTTTTTTTTTCTTGGCAGAGACCAGCTGTCGGCTTAAAGGAGCCGATCGCATATTTAGACAAATGGAAATACAGTCAAATTACAAGAAGATGAAGGTTCTTCAGCAAATGACCTCAAAGGAGGAAGAGTTAATAAGAATAAGGTCTTTAAATCTGCAATTAGTTTAAACAAATATCCTTCAAACCTTTCAAACCTGCACCCAGAAACACTGAGGAGACTGCAGTTCTCTGTGTTGCCTCTAGAGGCAGCGCTGCCCACAAAACCATGACCTCAGGACTGCAGTGGGGAAAAGTCAGCAGCATTCAATGTGATCTTTTTCTTTAGGATATTAATTTGCTTTTCCTTTCAAGAGAAACATATGAATCAGAGAATATATAGAATATAAATGTTTGTGATCTTTAAAAGTGTTCGTCATGATCACAGATTTCTCCTGGTGAAATAAAAATAATAAATCAGTTTACATTACTAATAAAAATAATATTCTCGAGGACTATTTGATTTGCAGCAGTGTGACATTTTACATTTTCCCTTCTCCGAAATAATAACGATGTAATCAACCCCTCAGAAAACGATTTCCTAAACACATTATTTGAGTAAATATTTTTTTATAGAGCCCATAATAATCCAGCGGAGCCTCAATTAAAGTTTCACCGGCTGTGTTGTAATTGGATCTACGTGCTTTTTCATCGAGCAGGAGAATCAAAATCTCATTTGTTGGAGTTTTATTCTGTTGGAAAAATCAAACGAGACAAAACAAGTGAAAGAGACGGTGAAGAAGTCCACATCAAGTATCGACACTCGTTGAAAACAACATGAACTGTCAGGATAATTTTCAAAAACATTTCAAGCGATGAAAACATTAAACACAAAGGGAGTAAAAATAGAAAAGTTACCAGAATAAAAATGATATAAATGACAAGAAGTTTAGTTCACCACCTAATTAAATACAAATTAATTATTTTAGGCCCCTGTTTTTTCCTCCTTCTCCTCCCTTGTTGACTTTAAAATATATTTAGCCACAACAATAACTCATAATTAGACACACAGGATGACCAGCAGCCACCGGCTCCGTCTTCAGTCCCAGCATTGTTAACCGCCTCATAACTCTGAACGTTCCAGTCGGCGGAGTCCATACATTGTAAATTAGGTCTGTTAATCTACTCTCTGCTCCAGGACACACACACACACACACACACACACACACTCTCCATTCAGCAGGGTTTTTTTAGTTTTTCCCACCGTGCACAAAGTGATCGACTCTCACACCCAGACGGTGAGATGTCAACATGAAATACCTTCATTTGCATCAGCTTTAAAAACCTCCTGACTTCTTGTTGTGCCAGCGACCCCACCAGTGTCTCCATAAAATTCACTTTAGCCACGGGGGTCCTGAGACCTTGCTAAATACTGGCCCAATACCGCTGTCAACAGTCCGTCAATCACATGACAAATCCTTCTGATTAAACGGAGCCTCGCCGCCGCCGCCGCCCGCCGCCTCACAATAGACCGGAATCAGCCGAATTAAAGTCTGGACGTTTATATCTTTATGCTATTTCTACAGACATTTCCCTCAGAGAGGTCACATTTTACATCATATCTGAAATCTGTTATTTTCAGCATCCAAATTATTGTTTTTAATCCCACTTGATTTTTATACATTTAAATAATTAGAATAATTTAATTTTGCTCAACAAATGCCTCATGAGGATGAACTAATTAAATATATTAGATTCAGTTCAAATAAATTAATTTGCTGACGCATTTGTACCAAATTAAAATATTACAATCACTTTTTCTGAAAAAAATTAAATAAAAATGAATAGATGAAAAAAAAAAGGGGGCAAATGATTCTTTAAGGAAGCGGCGACGCATCATACAAATGAAGCTGCCTTTCTAAGAGCATCTAAGCAGCCTGCAAAGCAGACAGACAGACAGACAGACAGCTGAATAGAAAGACAGGCGGTGGTCAGATAAGAGGGGAGCGTCCAATCGGGTCGCCGGGAGCCGATACGTGCTCGCCACGTCTAAATCCTGGAGGTTTGGTCTGAGGAGGAAGGGTTTAACTTAAACCCCTTTCAAAGTGCTAAATGTGTTTTTGTAATTAAACCCATACAATTAACAGTGACAAGCACAGGTCAAAGGGTCGGCTCCCCTGTTCAGAGTGGACGAGCGAGGGAGAGGGGGAGAGAGAGAGCACACGCTGCCACAAAGTTCTAAAAGCAGTGAATGAAGAGAGAGAGAGAGAGAGAGAGGGAGGGCGAGAGGCATTGAAGCCGTGTGGATTTCAGTGTTCGGGCTATACGCCGCTCTGCAAGTTAACCTCCAGACCACAGTGTTTATTCTGGAGCCGTGTTCCAGATCTGAGGGGGGGGCATCAAAGACGTGGAGCTGTCGGAGCAAAGCTCTTAGCTGCTCCTTAAAACCCCACATTAAGGGAACCGGAGCAGCTGTGGCAATTTGTGACAATATTTTTACTGTAAATACGACTCCACATGGCTGCGGGTAACGGATTACCCACACACACACACACACACACACACGATCCAGTGTGAAACAGAATCTAAAAGCAAAATAGTGTGTGTGTGACATCAAAAAGACACCTTTTAAAAAAATACAAAGTAAAGATGGTGAATATAATATGTTAAACTCTTTTATTGTGGCGTTTTATGAGTCTGGAGCCCAAAAAAGGGCGTGAAATCATCGATATGTTAAAGAAGATTATGTGCAAAAGTATTATTTACACTGCAGTTATAATTACACTGCTGTCGTGAAATATGACTGAAATTAAATAAACATATTGTATCAAACCAATATAATTTAAATTGACTCTCTGTCACGGTTTGTTCTGTTTTTGTAAAAAAGAAAAGATTATTTTGAGATAATATATTAAATTCATATTTTCTTGTTTGTAAAAGCTGCTCCATCATTTATGAACCCGTCACGGTGAAATATTCTGTTTCACCCACCAGATCCCATCTTATTATGACAATTTAAAATATTGAATTGTGGCCTTAAAAAAGAAAAGGTTGGATGTGACACCAAACGAGTGCTTCATCTCCACGTGTAACATAAAAATAAAGGGCTCAGGTATAATTCTAAGTGAAGCTGACAACACCTTCTTCTCTTTTTTTAAAGAGCACACTGTTACAAACTCACCCAGCCATGAAATCATAATGGATCTCATTCAGAGGCTCCGATGGCCCGCTCATTATTCTGGAACCATTCAAAACATTGCTTCTCCCATTGCTGCCAGCACCACATGAAAGGCTTTTAATAGAGTGAAGTGAGGCCTGCAAAACTGAAAATGAATGAAGGGGAGGAGGAAAAAAAAATCTGTCTTCAGTCTTTGTGTTGACTGAATTATCTGTCTAATTATAATTATAGTTTTGCCGCCGCCGCCCGCTCCACGTTTGAATCCCTAAACGTTTTTTAACCAATCGTTCTCTTCTCACATTAAAACATTACCGTCACGCATCTGTGTGGTTTTAAATGTATTTACACAATCAGAAATGTTTTTCATCCAACTCTGGGAATAAGTGTTTATCACTATTGTGTGTGTGTGTGTGTGTGTGTGTGTGTGTGTGTGTGTGTGTGTGTGTGTGTGTGTGTGTGTGTGTGTGTGTGTGTGTGTGTGTGTCTGCAGGAAACAGCCAGAAGAGCCGCCGTGATCTTAGTGTGCGACCGATGTCACCTCACGGCCTGATGGACACAGCTGTCTCCCCGCAGGCAAGACAGGAAAGAGTGTGTGTGTGTGTGTGTGTGTGTGTGTGTGTGTGTGTGTGTGTGTGTGTGTGTGTGTGTGTGTGTGTGTGTGTGTGTGTGTGCGCTTGGCGACGGTGTTGATTGTCCTCTGGCACTTTCTGGGTTATGTGCCCACTCAGCGTGGCATCCCCCGCCAATGTTGACACCCGCCAAAATAAAAGTTTACACGACGGACAGCAGAGCAAACACACAACAGTAGAGTCGCACAGAAGGAAACTCCTCTTCATGTTGCCGACCACATCAGAGCCACGCAGACTCACAAACTTCAACACTTGGGGGTCACCAGAGTCCTGGACCGGGACATCGCCGCCACCGCCGTGATGACACGCATGCTGGTGTAGCGCACACACACACACACACACATCCAGGAGACCCGTGAGCACGAATCCCACAGGACTAAAAACTAACAATTAATTACAATTACAATGAATTCAAAGAAATGCTTTTACACAGTTGGTGTCACTTTCTGCACAAGCTTCAGTGAAATTCTGTCCAAAACAAGTCGCATGTGTCTGAAATCACTATTAGTTACTTATTAAGTTAATAATTAGAACATTCAAAATCATAAATCCAGTTTTTACAAAGCTTGAAATTATGAATTTGGACGATTCCGATTTTTTTTCGAAACAAAGACGACGTGATAATCTCCTCAGAATATGATTCAAATGGAAGTCAATAACTGGCCAGCTGTGTTTGGATGGAGCTCCACCCCCCTCCGGGTCCAGACAGGTACGGGGGGGGAGGGGGGGCTCAGAGCTCATGTTAGCAGCAGAGGAAGGAGCCACTCAGACCGGTTGGAGGGCCACGACGAGCCGAGGGGCCACGGAGACACAGAAACATGCTGACATACGCAAACACACCGGTGTGGAGGTGCACACACACACACACACACACACGCCGCGGGGCCAAAGCCAATTAACACCCTGCCACAGCGCGGATCATTCTCCGAGCCGTCGTGGAACAGGAGGGCATATGTGGATAATCATACATGCAAATTAGACCAACACGTGAAAAAAAAGGCATCGACATTTCTGGCAAACAACCCGTAAACTCAACTCCATCAGTTTCAAAATCATAACATTTACAATATAAAGCAGCGAGGATAAAAGTTATCATGTGAAACTATGAAATATAATGAAGTTTAATTGAAGTGCTACATCATAACTTCCATTAAATCCCAAACAGCAGCAGTGAAGCTCTGCTTCCCTGAAGTTTGACTCCGATACCAGAAGATGGCAACATACCTCTGGCTCAGACATGCCTCCCTCCACTGCTCCTTCTCTTTTTTTAACTTATTTATGCATTCATGTTCACCTAGTGCTTCATTTCTATATTTATTTATTCATTTACTCGTGCTGCAATACAAACATTAGCAGCGCTGAGGAGATGGAGCAGGTAAATATAGTGAATTATTCACCGGGTCCCCGACTCCACTACTGGCCAGTTAGGGGCCCGGATAAAAGCCCGGCACACGGGATCCCTGAGGGGTGTGTGTGTGTGTGTGTGTGTGTGTGTGTGTGTGTGTGTGTGTGTGTGTGTAATCACAGGTGTGTGTTACTGTGTGTGTATTCAGACCTCGTAGGTGAAGGCAGGCAGATTGCTGCAGTCGCTGCAGAATCGAACACACATATTTAACCTCCTTTTCCTCTGCACAACAGTTTACTATGGTTTACTATTCCTCCGCTCTTCCTCTCCTCCTCCTCCTCCTCCTCCTCCTCCTCCTCCTCCTCGCCGTGTGACGTTTGTTACATAAGCAAATGAACAGTGAGACCACGACAGGGTTCCAACGTTAACACCCAGAAGCCAAGACAGCCGTGGCGTCAGTCCTGACTAATGCAGCGTTGGTGCCTTTCCAGAGTGTGTGTGTGTGTGTGTGTGTGTGTGTGTGTGTCACAACAGAGCGAATGGCAAATGAGTGTCTTAGTTACAGTAGCAGGTCTCTATCGCTGCACGACGACGGCTGATCCACTTTGCCCCCACGACGCTGCGGCGGCGGCGACTGTCACTTCAAACAGACTGGAGACGAGTATGCACGCCGGCGTGGTAAACAATTTAATATTTGATGTACAGTACAGCGAGTAAGAACCCTCCCCTCGTCCTCGTGTGTGTGTGTGTGTGTGTGTGTGTGTGTGTGTGTGTGTGTGTGTGTGTGTGTGCTGGTGCAGTGAGGCTACATGAGGCAATGAGAGCGTTCGAGTGCATGCATAATGTCTCCAAAGATGACGATGAAGAAAAAAAACACGGCGAGATGGTGATGCAGAGGTTTTTCTAATGCGTGACGGCTGCTTTTTTTTTAATAAAAATATCTGCAGTGATGAAATAATATGTAATTATAGCATCATTGTAATCACATCATAATCACGTGTCATTTTCCTAAAAAAAACACTTTTTTTTGTGTTATCAGCCCAGATTTGACCCTCTGAAACAATGTATTATGTAAACAAAAAAATATATATATTTTTTTTTTTCCCACCATAAATGAAAATGACGTTCATCTCCATTATATTGGTGCACCAGTGGAAGTGTTAAAAAAGTCTAATTTTGCAGCATCAAACACATCACTAAATACAGATTTCTTATCGTATCACATTTTATTCGGATGAGACTCGTCTGAGAGAGATTCCACATCAACGTCAAACTGTACAGTTGTGTTAGATCCCCATGGCGTGGGTGTCCGACTCAGCCAGGGCAATGTGGCACGACCGGAGAGAGAGAGAGAGAGAGAGCCAGTTGGTCGGCTGAAGTGTGAGAGCTGGGAGCAGAACAATTACAGCAGTCACTTACCATCACAGTGTCTGGTTGAGGCGATGGCTCAGCGGGACGCCGCGGGGCAGGAACCAAGCTTTCATCCAGCTGGTATCACAAGATCAAGCTGGTCATGCCAGGAAATGACAAAACAATATGCTGAGTGCAGCCCGATGCTTTAAACATGTTGTATTAAATAACTCTGAATGACAAATTATCAGATAGATATATTGGACTCACCTGTTGGCTTATGCAAAAATGTCTTCCACTTCCTGTTCGCCAACATACGATGGCCCACTGTAGGAGGAAAAAAAATGGAGCCGAGAGAGGGGGAGCAACATTCTGAGGAAAAAAGTTGCAAATTTGTGACTTTATAAAGGAACAAACTTGCTACTTTATAAAAACTTGCAGATTTGATACCTTGTTACGGTGCTAACAACCAACATTTACGCTATTTCACTTATAAGAGGAAGTAAACATGTTGCTTTGACAAGTGAAAGCTACCGCTAGCATCGTAGCTCAACCCCCCGATCAATAAAACACCCATAAGATGACAATTTGACCTCAAATAAATAAAAGCAAAAGTAAGCATCAACATCATCACCCTAAGGACCTTAAACGAGGCGTTGTCACACGTTGGGATGATTCATTAAAAACATAAACATACACATTCGTAAACGTACATTCAAGAGAAGTTAGCTAGCATAAATGCCGGTTGTTAGCACCATAATATAGTAGTGTTTTTAAAGTAGCAAATTTGCTTGAAAAAAAAAAGGAGCCAAGAGAGAGGGGCAATATTCTCGCACACACACACTCGCAAACTTTTTTTTTCTCTGAATATTTTCCCCCTATCTCTGCTTTTTTTTTCCCGCAGTGGCCTTCAATATTCAGAGAAAAAAAAACGCAAAGTTGCGAGTTTATGAAGTCGCATATTTGCTACTTTAAAAACTCGCAACTTTGCGATTTTTTCCCTCAGAATAGCCCTTCTCGCTCGGTTCCGTTTTTTTTTTCTTTTTTTTCCTACAGTGGCCGTAAACACGCCGTCGTGGCAGACAGACATGACAAACATTTAAAGTTTAAACTCGATTAATATATTTCTGTCAGCTTTCAAAATAAAGCTCCGGTTCCAGATGGAGAATGTGAGTTAAAAAAAAAAAAAGTGACTGCATGTGCCAAAATAAATCACCCACAGACATTCAACATACATGCATTTACACAAACATGTCTCACACACACACACACACACTCACACACAGAGCTGAGGCGGCGGCGGCGGCTGACCGCGTTAGCCCTCGTCCTCAGGTTCAGTGGTGGCCGGTCCTGCAGCCTCACCTCCCTCCTGTCACGTCTGATTCTCCTGGTGGGATCCATCATCTGGTTGGCAGTCTGGGGGTGCCAGTCACCGCGTCCCCGGGGGGGCGAGGCGGCGGCGGCGGGAGCCCCGCGAGGCGCTGAAGCCTCCCCAGCCTCGGCAGCAGCTGTGCGGGAGACAGAAGAGAGGTGCAGCACAGATGTGGGAGTCTGGAGCCGACAGAAGGTATACATGGCTGGTTTTCCACGGTCGGCCATGTTTGTTATTCCGCCCGTTTTTTCCCTGGGAGGAAGAAGCGAGGGGACCCTTGATCTGGATCACGGCTAAGCACACTTGGCTTTTTGTTCCCGAGACGAAAACGAGAGAGAGGAGGAAAGAAAGACTTAAGATGAAATCCAGTCACTTCACACCAGAGTTCAGAGCCGTGACACAACTTTTCCCTTCGCTAAGTTAAAATGTATGAACATTAATGATGGGTAAAAATATCGATACGGAAATATATTGCGATACTTTCAAGATTCATGTTTAGACGCGTTGTGAATGCAGTACTTTATCCTTTTTCATTTTATTTTCAATATTTATTCCAGTGAATTCCATGGGAATTAATAAAATGGAGATCAATATCATCTGATGTACATATACAGGTACTTGTGTTTTCATCTTTATTTATATCGCAATATCGTGATAAGTATCGTATCGTGAAAAAAGTATCATGATACGTATTGTATTGTGACCAAAGTATTGTGATATGTATTGTATCATGTTGTGACCAAAGTATTGTGATATGTATTGTATCATGACCGAAGTATCGTGATATGTATCGTATCGTGAGCTTCTTGCCAATACAATATAAATCTGTTTACATGCGATGAAAACACATTTGAGTGTCAAAGAATTAAAAAAAATGAAATTCCCCATAAACTGCATAAGTTTAGTTGACTATAATTCTCTTTATGATATTTTCCTGTTCTGAGAGGCGTTCGGGGGGATCCAGCCCACCATAAACAACTCTCAGCGGACCTCCACCCCACGAGTGATGAATAGTGCCAGTCGGAAGATAAATAAATAAATAAAAAATCCCAGCTTTAACGCTCATGACCAGATTTTCACAGGGACTTTTTTTTTTTTTTTGAGCAACTTCAATTTGGTAGTAACACTATCCACCTTGTAAAAATGAACACCCTCTCCAACAGCACAAGTGAGAAATGGGATAGTTTTTCCCACTGAGTTCCCAGATGTAGGATTGCCATTGTGTTCATTCACACACACACACACACACACACACCCTCGGTGTTAGCACCAAGACGGCACCCTCAGATAACGGCTCAGGAAAAACAAGAGTGTAATGTGGACGAGGTGGCAGCGTGAAGCTTGTTTGTACTAGAATAACCCTCCGAAAGCACAAATCTGTCTTCTCGTGTTGCATCTCAGAAACCATTGTCCTTAATAAATATTTGAGTTCCCAGGATGTTCTTAATGATGGAAAGTGTGTGTGTGTGTGTGTGTGTGTGTGTGCAGTACAGCGGAGCAGAGTACATCTGCAGAGGTAAGGAAACAGGCTGTTAGCACACACAGCTTTGACAACTCCATCAGGCCGGTCTCAAGGTAGCCGTCAATCACAGCCAATCATCTCATCCCTCAGCGCTGCGAGGACCCTCTCTCCAGTCGCTACCACATGACAGGCCCCTACAGCTCTATTTACCCATGCACGCCACACCCGCGCCCACGGCTTCGTAATTAGAAAAAAACGGGGGGCAGATGGGTAAAAAAAAAAGGCCACAAGTTTGGATACAAAAGCGAAGTGAATGGTGTCTTTCCACCGGCGATGATTGGGGCGTTTGGAGAGTAGCACTCCGGTTTAGGGGAGTGTGTGTGTGTGTGTGTGTGGCGTTTTTCGTGACTTTTTTTGACAAACTATGACTTTTTTCGTGACCTTTTCGATATCCTATGACTTTTTTCATGACATTTTCCGTGACCTTTTTTGATAAATGACATTTTTCGTGACTTTTTTTGATAAACTATATAATGATTTTTTCGTGACTTTTTCCGTGACCTTTTTCGATATACTACTTTTTTCGTGACTTTTTTCGATATACTATATAATGACTTTTTTGACAAACTATGACTTTTTCGTGACTTTTTTCGATAAACTATATTATTTTTTCGTGACTTTTTCCGAGACCTTTTTCGATATATGACTTTTTCGTGACCTTTTTCGATATATGACTTTTTTCGTGACTTTTTCCGACAAACTATATGACATTTTTCGTGACTTTTTTTGATAAACTATATAATGATTTTTTTCGTGACTTTTTCCGTGACCTTTTTCGATATATGACTTTTTTCGTGACTTTTTTCGATATACTATATAATGACTTTTTTGACATACTATGACTTTTTCGTGACCTTTTTCATGACTTTTTTTGATAAACTATATAATTTTTTCGTGACTTTTTTCGAGACCTTTTTCGATATATGACTTTTTCGTGACCTTTTTCGATATATTACTTTTTTCGTGAATTTTTCCGACAAACTATATGACATTTTTCGTGACTTTTTTTGATAAACTATATAATGATTTTTTTCGTGACTTTTTCCGTGACCTTTTTCGATATATTACTTTTTTCGTGACTTTTTTCGATATACTATACAATTACTTTTTTGACATACTATGACTTTTTCGTGACTTTTTTTGATAAACTATATCATTTTTTCGTGACTTTTTCCGAGACCTTTTTCGATATATGACTTTTTCGTGACCTTTTTCGATATATGACTTTTTTCGTGACTTTTTCCGACAAACTATATGACATTTTTCGTGACTTTTTTTGATAAACTATATAATGATTTTTTCGTGACTTTTTCCGTGACCTTTTTCGATATGACTTTTTTCGTGACTTTTTTCGATATACTATATAATTACTTTTTTGACATACTATGACTTTTTCGTGACTTTTTTCATGACTTTTTTTGATAAACTATATAATTTTTTCGTGACTTTTTTCGAGACCTTTTTCGATATATGACTTTTTCGTGACCTTTTTCGATATATTACTTTTTTCGTGAATTTTTCCGACAAACTATATGACATTTTTCGTGACTTTTTTTGATAAACTATATAATGATTTTTTTCGTGACTTTTTCCGTGACCTTTTTCGATATATTACTTTTTTCGTGACTTTTTTCGATAAACTATACAATTACTTTTTTGACATACTATGACTTTTTCGTGACTTTTTTCGTGACTTTTTTTGATAAACTATATCATTTTTTCGTGACTTTTTCCGAGACCTTTTTCGATATATGACTTTTTCGTGACCTTTTTCGATATATTACTTTTTTCGTGACTTTTTCCGACAAACTATATGACATTTTTCGTGACTTTTTTTGATAAACTATATAATGATTTTTTTCGTGACTTTTTCCGACAAACTATATGACATTTTTCGTGACTTTTTTTGATAAACTATATAATGATTTTTTCGTGACTTTTTCCGAGACCTTTTTCGATATATGACTTTTTTCGTGACTTTTTCCGACAAACTATATGACATTTTTCGTGACTTTTTTTGATAAAGTATATAATGATTTTTTTGTGACTTTTTTCGTGACTTTTTTCGATATACTATACAATGACTTTTTTCAGATTTTTTTGACAAACTATAATATTACTATTTTTTAGATACTATATTTTGCCTTTTTAATTCCTTTTACGAAACACTATACTATTCATTTTTTAACAGAAGGAACTCAAACATGGACTTGAAACAACAACCCTCCTTGAACCAACTGTGAGGGACCCGTGCTAACCACTACATCACCGTGTAGAACGGTGCCTTTTCACTGGCGACATTGAAGAAGGCCCTTCATTGAAAAGCATTCACTCTCCAATTTAGGGGACAATGTGTGTGTATGTGTGTGGGTGTGTGTGTGTGTGTGTGTGTGTGTGTGTGTGGGGAGGGGGGGTGTTGATTTGCAAGACTCATTTTCAGCTATCTATAATTAGATTAATGTGGCGATGGGCATAGCACAAAGCCAAACGCTCCACTTCCATCCCAGAAAGCATATGAATGAGGGAGCGAACACATCTCTCCATTCCAGGCAGAGGAAGTGGCGGTGTGAGTGTTTAGCATACCCTTTTATGACGGCGAGAGATGCTTAATTGTGCCGCATTACCTCTAAACTGTTTTGCTTGTTGTATTAATCACTGTGCTAATTGATGCAGAAATAAAAAAAATTGTTGCCACAGGCAAAGAAAGGGAGCGAAGCCGGAGTCAGGGACGGCGGATGAAAGATTATCGCGGTGAACATATGGAGATGGCACTTTGCTTTGAAAACGACTGCTCTATATGCCCACCAGCGCCACGCGGGATGATGCTGCCAGCAGCGGTGGCGCCGTCTCCTAATGTAAGCTTTATCCAGGATGAAATAAAGCATGAGGGCAGGTTTGTCTGCATATTTAACAGCAGACAATAAACAGGTTTTGTTATGTGATAATCTGGATGTCGCTGAATAAATGAATAAAAAACACACAAGATCTTGATTATGTATTGAATGTTGTCTGATTTGGAAAGACTGTTCGGTTCAATCACGCTTTTTTATTATTGACACAGTGCCTTGCTCATGTGCACTGTGGAACAGATAAGTTTAATGCACATGAAAACCGTCCTGCAATTTTTTAATGGGTTTTTTCGTGACATGTCATAGTATAATATTACTTTTTTAATAATAATACCATACAATGACTCTTACATCATGCTAGACTGACTTTTCTATGACTTTTGTTATATTATAGTATCATATGTTGGAAATAAATCATAGAAACATGTAGTATGAGTGGTCTAGTTGTTAGCATGGTTGCCTCTCAGTCACAAGGTTGTGGGTTCAAGTCCAGGTTTAGGTTCCTTCTATCAAAAATATTTATATTGTACACAAACAATGACATAGCCATAGCTGATAAAAAGTCATGAAAAAGGTCATAATATAAAGTAACAAAAATGCGTAGTATAGCGTGTCAAAGAAAGGTCGTAGTATGTCGAAGAAAAGTCATTTTATAGTAGGTTGGAAAAAAGTCACAAAAGTCATAGTATAAAATGTCAATAAAAAGTCTTAGTATATATAGCATGTGGAAAAGTCACGTAAAAAATAAAAGTATAGCATGTCGAGAAAAGTCACAAAAAGATAAAAGTATAGAATTTGGAAAAGAGTCACAGAAAAATTATAGTATAGTATGACAAAAAATATGAAAAGAAAGTCATGGTATAGTATGTCGAAAAAAGTCCAGAAAAAAAATTAAGTATAGTATGTCGAAAAAAGTCCAGAAAAAAAATTAATTATAGTATGTCGAAAAAAGTCACGAAAAAAATTAAGTATAGTATGTTGAAAAAAGTCACGGTATAAAATGCCAATGAAAAGTCATATGGAAGAAAGTTGTAGAAAGCATTCTCAATGACTTTTCGTGACTTTTATTATCATGTTTTAAAGAAGGATCCCAAACCTGGTCTTTAACCCATGACCTTTCAACTGCAATGTGACAGTACTGACCACCACACTACCATGACAAACCTGCTGTCAGTCCTCTATATTATGATTTCGACATGCTAAACTACGACTTTTATAAATTCTCATTCTAATGCAATCTTTTTCTAAACACCATGAATCTGATCCCGCTTGAAGTCACGACGACGTCGTTCCTTTCTCTGTCACGTTTGTGTTGCAGACCTTTTTCAGAGCATCTTGAATGTGAATTCCCAGCGTTTCTGTGAGTCAGCCGGTGAATGTGCAGGTGGGAGTCGGCAGCACAGAGGACTTAATGTGCGGCTGTACGCTTCACCGCTCCACTAGCCTCCAATGTGAAAAGGGGATAAACAGAGCCGGCCATTTAAAAGGGACCACGAGTCCATAAGGAGCGGCCAGTGAATGAAGAGATTGAGTGCGAGCTCCGGAGGCCCTCACCAGCGGACCATGCCGCCCGCCCTCCAGACCCGCTGTGTTTTTGTATGCAGATTCCTCTTGTCAGACTTCATTTATTCAAAAGGCAGTTATCTGAGAGTGCAGCGTTATGAGACAAAAATAGTGGCATTCACATTCGTCTTGAGAAAACATTTGGGAATGCTAATTCCATGAGAACGGCCGTTGATGTGCTCGTGTTTGCGTAAGAATCCGATTCCGGCGGTTTTCGCAGACAGGCGGGCAGTGATTCGCTGAAGGGCTCAAGAGTCTAAATACTCTTTTTTTATATCGCCAGGAACATTTTGACGCCTAGTAGCCGCAAAAAATAAAAAATCCATATATATTTTTAGGGGTCTTTAGATCATCTTCATACAACTGCAGCTTTGTTTATCGACATAGATGTCCACGGTGATGATGATGATGATGACAAAATCGCCCGCCCTCAACGAAGAGACGACAAATCTCCACCGCGGCGCCTCAGTCTTCCTTCTCTCTCTCTCTTATCTGTTTGTTTGTCTCTCTCCCCCCCTCCCTCGCCTTTCTCTCGCTCTGCACAGGTGGTAGGAGTCTGTCTCATTCCTCTTTGTTCCCCTCCAATTGCTCTGATCGGGAAGCTGTTGATGATGATGATGGTGGTGCTGGCCCTCCATTGATTCGCTGTGGCCCCCTCGTCGCCAGTTCACAGCAGATGACACTCTCCCTTTGGCTTTAATTAGAGCTGCCCCCATCTTCTTCTTCTTCTTCTCCTTCTTCTCCATCTTTTTCTTCTTCTTCTTCTTCTTCTTGAAAACTCCAGGAAATAGCCTGCACCCACCCACTGTGGCTCCTATTTAGAAAGCCTCCACTATAAAGCTGCTCAACAAAGAGCTTCTGCTTCTTGTTCTATTAATAAATAAAAACACCACACGCTGTTTTCCAGCGTATAGATATGATGTAGCCATTACAGAACTGCAGTACACACGTTATTATTATTCTGATCCCCAGCAGCATAATCATAATAAAACAGCTATTAAACTGGTGGGTGATGCATTTGTGTTTGTCTTAATATCACCCACGAGGCATCCCCCCCCCCTGCAGGAGATACAGGGGCCTCATCTCACCATCTGTCCCAGACCAGCCCCTCCAAACCTGGGTGGGAGTGGAGGAGAGTGGACGGAGAGAGTCCATGGTCTGGAGTACGAGGGGGGGGCTATTATCTCAGTGGTCATGGGTCCTTGCACATATTTCACGGTTTGCCCCGGGGGTGTCTCCTCGTCAGCTATTAGCGGGCCCAGATTCATTTAAAGCACTTGTGGGTCACTTGGTGTCTGCGTGGTAGTCTAACACTGCTTAAAAAAAAAAAAAAAAAAAATGTGATGCGATCCGACGGCCGACACCGAACAGTTTGAGGTTTGGTACGACTCACAGGATTTATCGTCTCTTCTCTGAGTGGAGACAGGAAGCCACCGACCGAGACGCCGCCATTCAAGCTGGAGGTCGTCCTTCATGTGCTGTTAGCCGGGCGGTCATCGTGACCTTTCACCCCTCCATCGCAGACCGGCCGATCAGACCAAAGTGACATGTAGTGATTCCTGCACAGAGACACTAATCTTACTCGTTTTGTACGTTTTCAAATGAATGTACTTCACTTGGAATTATCCATCACTTTTTTTTCTTCTTATTGCAACAAAATAAAGGAGCTTGTGAATGAAGACAGCATCAGTGTTGTTCCTTCATTGAATTGCATCTCCAGGTGACGTGGTGGTTTTTATATTTGTGAATATGAATCGGTTTGAAATCCTAAATAAATCCTTCAAATGAATATTGTTTGCTTCGGGCTTCTGTTTGCTTTTTCCTTTTCCCAAAAATGTCTGCAGTGACAGTGTGTGCTCCATAGCTCTGACAGCTTTGAGTGGCAGCAGAGGGGGCGGGGCTTAGCGATGGGTCACAGGGTCCAACACCTTGAACACGAGTCACGTCCTCTCAGCTGCTGTTTAGTTGTTTCACTTCCTGACCTTGGCTTATAGCTAATTAATCATTTTCCTTATTTCGTCTTTTCTCCTTATTTTCTTTCGTCTTTTACATTTCTTTTCTTTTTTTACTTCCACAAGCAAACAGACAATGAGCTGACAACAGCAGTGCAAAACAGAGCCAAGCAGAAATGTAACTTTTCAGCAGACGTGTTCTTAATTTGTATTTCAGGCGTGACGAGACTGTTAATGAGTTTCACAGCGGAGCTTTCTTCCTTTGTCTTTGGCCATTTTGGTTAAAAAACGACTGATTCATGATCACAACATCAAACACATCAGAACGTATGAAAACAATATATCATACATACACAGCAATGATGAAATAATAATAACATATACTAGTATAATATAAATCACCTCCTCCTGCTAACGAGTTTAACGAGCTCGATGCTATCTCTGGTCCTTCAGCGAGGGCCAATAAAGATTCTGTGGTTAAAGATATTCCTTACTGTACACACACACACACACACACACACACACACACACACGCACACACACACACACACACACACACACACACACACACACACACACACACACACAGATTTCAAAGCCTGTGCCCACGTAGGGAATGTGCAGATACTAAAATGCACATGCTTCACTGCATGCTTGCAGACAAGCACGTAATCAATGCATTCGTACAGCAGGGCTGACCAGTGGGGGGGCATGACCTGCCAGGTGACCCATGTATGTCTCCACTAGTGCCAGTGTGTGTGTGTGTGTGTGTGTGTGTGTCTATTAGAGTGAAAGTCAGCTGTTCATCCATGCGAGTACAGTATATTTCAGTTTACAAGTTCAAAGGGGAACGCAGCGGCGCTACACCAGCAGCAACATGTGCTCGTTGCTACGGACACCGATGGTTCTGGTTCTTCATCCCCCCCCCCCCCCCCCCCTGAATGACAGTAGTACAGATGCGGACTGGAAGTCCTGCCATAAAGCCAATCAGGGGAGTCGTCGTTGGGGTCCTCGTAAATCTCCCCCGCTCCGCAGGGTTACTGGGAGGTCTGGGAAGTGAAGAGTTCCCACTTATTATTCTTAGGAAACCCCAGACAGCCTCCCCGTGAACTCGGGTCACGCGAGGTCGCGACCTTGGGACGATCGTCATTGTTGTTTCCGTAACTATGGCGATGTGAGATTCACCGCCTCCTCCGCGTATAACAGAGGGCGTTTAGCCTTTGTGAATACGACGTGTTTGAGCTGGAAGAATGTAATAAATCAATCATATTAATTATCCTTACTTCACCAGACAATTCAAGCTTAGTTAAAACTGTTATTATAGATCATTATTTTTGCCCTTCTGATAAGCTGTCAGACAGAACATCGAGGGGAGATCGGGGTCTCCTGAGGCTGTTCCAGATCCAGAGGGAGGGGACTTCAGGCCTTCATACTGTGTGTGTCTGAGACCGGAGGAACCAATTACCAAACTGTATCAAAGGCCCAAAACACTCATCATCATACCAGAAGAACCTGCTTCTACTTCTATTTATATTTGAATACGAGACTTTCAAATACAAACAGAAGTACAAGCATTAATAAAAGACAGATAAAGTCCACCTTTAACCTCTAGCGCTTTAAAAAAACCAAAAAGTTTCCCTTAAAGCCACCCAAAAGCGTCTTTTTATGACTTCTGTTCCACTTCTCGTTCCTCTAACAGCCATATAGGCCATGCCAAATGTGCCCAGAAAATAAGCCTGGCCTCCCCACCGTCTCTGAGATTGCCCACCCAGGAGTCTGGCACACGCCACAGCGAGCAGGAGGCCCTCTGGATTACAGTAATACACACTATCTCATAATGGAAAGCTGCCTTGCACATTTCCCTCTCCCCCGCTCTCTCCCTCCGCCCTCATTGTCCACGACGACTCACAATCAGGATGCCAGACTGAGATTGCACCCGTTAGCATGTGTGAGTCCCCTTTTTCTTTTCTTTTTACTGAGCACGGCTTAGAGGTAAAAGATGAATAAAATAAAATACCATATACGTATAACTATGTCATGACATAAGAGGTCTTCAGCCCTCAAGGCCTACAGAGACCCGGTGGAGGGACCCCCAAGGCCTACAGAGACCTGGTGGAGGGACCCCCAAGGCCTACAGAGACCCGGTGGAGGGACCCCCTATTTCATATCATATAATGTTCCTTATTAAAGAGGCCAATAATAATGTGAAGTGCAGCCTATAGAGTATAACAGTACTTTGTAATGATGGATGGATACGATGTTAAGCCATTTAAATAATAATTGTTCTATTTTTGCATTTCTACATCAGAATTTCTCAGCATAATATTAAACAGGAAGATTTATATTTTCTAAATATAGGTGGTATTCATGTACGGGTGACGAAAATAAAAAGAAAAGAAGATCCAGATCAAATCATTACGGGGACCCTCCTAGGGGTCCGGGACCCCCAGGTTAAACATCTCTGCTGTCAAATAACCCAACAAAATATGAAAAAACCTTGAACCCTCAGACGCGGATGAGCCTGATTAATTTCAGGCAGCGGGGGTCAAGGGGTCACGAGGAAACAATGGCACAGACATATTTAACCCAGAGATACTAAGCATGGTTAAATAAACAGTCTGAAGCCGCCCCCCCTTGTTTGGACCCGCCACACTCCTGATAAACTCCACTTTCCCTCTCACCCCGTAATCACCAGGAGGCTGTAATTAATGGGGGGGGTGACCCCCGGTACTGCAGGGCGGTGGAGAGGAAAGCCAAACAACGTTGAAAGCCATTAAAGGGGAAGGTTGAGGGGGCTTTGTTAGCCACCCAGTCTGGCTAACAAAGGTGCAGGTGGGTCGGGGGGGCAGAGGTGCACTCTGGTTTAGAGTTAGACCACCAGGTTACCACAGACTGTACGTAATTACACCGCAGAGGTTACTCAGTCCGCTTAGTGGCTCGCCGAGCGACCCCGCTCGCCGAGTGCACGCTAATCACGCCCAACAATAGGGCCATGTGTGCCTCCGAGCATTGTGGGAGGAGCCGAAGGTGGACCGGCAAGACCGCCCCCCCCCCCCCCCCCAAACCACGCGTGTTTCAAAAGGACACAAAAGCTGAAGGAGGCGGCGAGGACAGGGCCGAGAAAGGTAGACAGACGGCCTCGCTAAATAAAAGTTGCAGCCCGGCGTTCCAAGCGTGTATTTATCGGGGCGGTTCTGGGGATCCAGGCGGATACAGTGACACTTAGGACCGGCGTGGACCAGATGCTCCCTCGATACAGGGACAAAGAGGATTTGAAGACATTAACAAAAACCACAGAGTCTCAAATATCCACGTTATTAAAATGTTAGTGCTCACTGCTCCGATATTGTGTTTCAGTAATACGTCCTTAAATGTCGGGCTGAGGATAAAGAAAAGAGGGAATAAAGGAGGTGACACCTGTGACCGGATTAGATACAGACCTGGAGAAAGCTTGACTTTTATCACTGAAGATGACGCTTGAAACTGAACTTCTAACTGCTTACAAAAAGTCGCAAAGTTGCGAGTTTATTACGATGCTAGCTACCTTCCCATGAATGTACGTTTATTTTTCTAATGAATCATCCCAACGTGTGACACCGCGCCTTAGGGTGATGATGTTGATGTTTTTTATTGTTTTTTATTTATATGAGGACAAATTGTTATCTTATGGGTGTTTATTGATCGGGGCAGTTGGGCTAAGATGCTAACGGTAGCTTTCAATCATAGCAACGGCAAACATCTGGTGAACATGCAACATGTTAACTTCCTCAGTGAAACAACATAAACGGCGGTTGTTAGCACCGTAACAAGGTAGCTAATCTGCACGTTTTTATAAAGTAGCAATTTAAGTTAAGCAACTTGTTTATATATCGGCTATATTTCTTTTAAACTCGCAAATTTGCAACTTTTTTTCTCGTAATATTGCCCCCTCTCTCGGCTCCATTTTATTTTTTTCCTACATACCTGATACGCCGTCGACAGACAGACGCTGGTTTGGGTAAAAAGTTTCCCCGTTAAAGTGTTGCATCTGTCACAAATGAATAATTAAAATATCTAAATATTGGCAGCCAAGTCCATATCGGTGTGTTCTGTGTGTTAAAGGTCTTTGACAGCTCTCTCGTGTGATATATACACATCGCTAACAAGCCAATCAGGCCTGCCAACAGAAGCAGTGGAAGCACAGAGAGCCATTAAGAGGCCGGGCTGCAGCTACAAAAACAAAACCCCTCTATCCACCTGAGACCAAGAGGGGACAGGATGCCGAGGCTACTTATAGCAAACCCCAAACCAAAGCCACAAGAATAGCAGGAAAAACACGAGTCGGTACGGGAGCCGCCGGCGAGGCCTTTTGAAGTGCGCCACCTCCAAACTATTCTGATTCGCCCAAACCCCACACAGCATCTTTGAAGGCTGGTTATCCTCCGCGGCCGCGTGTCCTGTTGTGGACGAATTGTTTCCTCTTTCACTTTGTCTGTATCTTCCTGTAGAAACTGACACTGCTTTATTGTTCTCCTGGGCCGCGCTGTAAGCGGAGCAGAGGGGGGGGGCTGTTGGCCACCAGGGCGGGTATTGCCCCCGGTGGACGAACCTCCGTTTCGCCAGGTGACGCAGGGGTTGGTCGTCCCGAAGAATCAGCAGAAGGATGACCCCCTGCTTATTCGCAACCATTTCCTCTATCCTCAAGGTCGCGACCTTACAATGCCCCCTCTCGCCTGAGAACGGAGCGACGGGGCGATCAATCTGTCAGCTGTCGGATGATGTCACTGCACAAACACGGCACAAGAATGGGGAGAACGGTGAGGGATTCTGTTGTTTCTGGTGCGGCCGCTGACACACCGCCGATTTATGGAGCACCTGCCCAAAAACCAGCTCTCGTTTAGGTGTCAGACAAAGAAAATCTCACGCACAAATGTGAACAATAATTTCAGATTTACTGCAGACATTTGCTCTAAAATGTAATAAAATAAGTCTTTTATTACACTTCCACGAGACGTACTCCCGGGGGATCGGAATGGAGGCGACGTTACACGCTTTTCACCAAAAAATATGTCTATAAATATAAAGTCAAAATGTTTTCAGCTCTGCGTCGTAACCGAGTATTATCCGTGTAAATCTGAGACGGAGGTACGGTACACGTGCTTCCCTCCGACTCCCGCGGAGAAGGGAAGCTCACGTTAACACTCAATATCAGGGGAATCTAATTGCACTTACAAAATCCTGTTCCTTTCTCTGGAATAAGCCTTTATGGCGTCATATCGCAGCCGTCGGCACGGAAACGCATCGACAGAGTGATTTGATTTACTGTTAGAGGTGAAAGGAATGGAATCTAAATGGAATAACATATTAATAAGTTCATTTTTTGAGTGTATGATCACCTGACAATAAGACTTGTTAAGTTTTTAATTATCTTAGTTCTTGTTGTAGAGGTTCTATAGTTGCAATTAAGAATTTACGCTTTCGTAAAGTTCTTCAATGTATTTGGCACACGGGGAGAAGTTTCAGTTGTTGCAATCTGCAACCTCGCAACTAGAGGCCGCCAAATCCAACACACTGCACCTTTAAAAATCAGCATCATAAAGAAGAAATGTGTCATTATTTTATGTGTGGCAGTAAAATGGATACAAATACATTCAAATGAACTATCTACTTTATTTATGATGTTCCTCCCAATTTTTTTGTTTTTGTTTCATTTCTCTCATTTTTGATCATCTATGTTGTATTTAACAATCCGGCTGGATCATCAGACACCTGCTGGTTTAGCTGTTTTCCAATCAAATTATTCGTGTTAGTTTTCCCTTCCTTCTTAGTTGTATTTATTCTTTAGTGGGCTGACATTATAATGACATGGTTCTGGCTAAAAATAAATAAATACTGGTAATGAACACTGTGACGCCACGCAGTCAGACTTCAATCACACACCGACGACGACATCGAACGAGGAACGGAAAAACAAAGACTCATTTTTAAGAACTCTAAAAGAAAAGACTCCAACGTCTGTGTTTCCCAGAGCAAAGGGCAAGCGTTTCCCACAATGCATGGCTGCAGCCCAGGGATGGCCTTAGACTCATTGTATAGTGGCACCGTGGCCTGAGAAAAGCTGCGGTATTTCCTCTGAGGAGTCAGCCAACGTGCAGACCGGCACTGATTCCTCCTCTCGTGCATCAAAGTGCAGACCCGAAAAATGCTTCACCATCAGAGAGCTAAGAATATCCCGTTGGATTCAGGGTAGAGGTTAATATGTCTCACCTCTGGCAACCACACTGTTTACACTCAGCACAGACACTGATTGGTCTGTTTGATTAGTTTCCCTTTCCCTTGTTTCTGCCCAGCCAACTTCCACTCACTTTTACAGGCCTTTCTTTTCCTCCATTGTTAACGTGCACTTCTGCCGGCGATGCAGCCATCAAAACAAGAAATGCAGTCAGGCGGTCCTCTGGCCAAAGTATCACATGTAAAACACACAAATACACACAAGTGTCACATGTAAAACACAGAAATACACACAAGTATCACATGTAAAACACACAAATACACACAGGTATCACATGTAAAACACACAAATACACACAAGTATCACATGTAAAACACACAAATACACACAAGTATCACATGAAAAACACAGAAATACACACAAGTATCACATGAAAAACACAGAAATACACACAAGTATCACATGAAAAACACAGAAATACACACAAGTATCACATGTAAAACACAGAAATACACACAAGTATCACATGTAAAACACAGAAATACACACAAGTATCACATGGAAAACACAGAAATACACACAAGTATCACATGTAAAACACACAAATACACACAATATTCTTTATGAATTTAGATAAATTAAACGTAAAGGTAAAGTTAAATGTAAAAAGAGGGATGTTAAGGGTGATTAATCCAGGGTATTTTTTTATGCAACATATATTACAGTAGGTGCTACAGATGAGCATGGAACTCATTATGAACATATATCTTCTTTTATAGCTTCCTAAAGCGAGGAGTTTTTTGAAGCATCGTGTTCTTTTAGGTTTATTGATGAGCTAAAACACAGCTTGGTGTTTGTGTCTCCTACAGTTCTTCTCACATCAAACCCTTTTTTAATTTTTCTTTTCCAAACAACGAGGGAACATCTCGACACGTGGCCTCTGCCAAGATGAATTCTGTGTCTACTTACGTCGGACGGGGAAATTGCCATTTGCGTTAATTAAGAGGGGCTAAACAAGAGAACTTAAACTAATGGGAGTATTGCCGGCGATAACGACGACAGATGAGAATAATGGATTGATGGTTTTGCTCCGTAATGACGGTGGATATCCAGGGACGTGGAAATAGGCACATTAGAAGTCAATACTGTTCCGGAATAATAGGACGGCTCAAAGATAATGTACTCTCACGGGGGGGGCCTCGACATTAGCGACGGCCTCAGCAGGACGCCGCTCGCACGTGTGCCGGTGACGCATTAAAATCCCTCAATGACAAAAAGATACGAGGAGAGGAAAAGAAGGAGACGCGTACTGTACACGCCGAGGCAACGTGGAGGGAAGGTGAGGTCGTTGGCGGGCGAGGAAGTGATGCATTTGGAGAATCTGACTTCCAAAAATGAATACGAGGCTCTTGTAAGTGTGATAAATAATATTTGCTCATTGTTCTGAAACAATTATTCTTGAAAAAAAAAACCTGCTTCCAAGAGTCAAACATCTTTAATCAGCCCACACTGTGATGAAAGCGACGTTCCAGCGTGAACCTCGCTAGATAAAAACACAAATAAGACAGAAAACGAAGGAAAGTACAGATGACATTAACTTCCGCTCAAATGAGCCCAGCGGGAGAACACAGAGTATTTAGCAGCGCTCTCTTCCTCCTTCTTCTGATGTTTATTTGTCAATTCACAAGCATTTAGCGTCTTCAACCTCGATGGCACGAAATCCATGCCCCCCCTCTCCTTCATTAGATATTAATTTATTCATTACATGTTAACTCCGAGAGACCTTGGGAAGTGTGTGTGTGTGTGTGTGTGTGCGTTTGTGTGTGTGTGTGTGTGTGTGTGTGTGTGTGTGTGTGTGTGTGTGTGTGTGTGTGTGTGTGTGTGTGTGTGTGTGTGTGTGTGTGTGTGTTTGGGGACGCCAGGTGACTCCTTTCCTTCATTTGGGTCCCTCAGCGCTCTCCGCTGGGCCCGGGACAGAAACCACGGCGACGCCACGGCGACGCCACGGCGACGCCACGCAGTCGCCGGGAAGCGGAGAGCAAATTATTCTCACTCTTTTGTCGGAAACACGCGGCGGGCTGCTCGCTGTCGTAATTAAATCTGCCAAATCCTGAAGAGCTTGTGTTTTTGTACACAAACAAAAATATCAGTGTAAATAATACATTAACATTTTATAAGCTGGTTTTAAAGGTTTTGTTAGAAGTCCTGGTGATAAAAAGTGACATAAATATGAATAAATGACTGAATGAATGAAGGTTTTATCAGTTCAGGATGAGTAAGACACCCGTTTACTGTATTTTATGTGTATTTTTCTTATTGATTCGTATTGTTTATTGACTTGTTCAGCACTTTTGAACAACCGTTGGTTGTTTAAAATGTGCTTTATGAATAATGTTTAACTTGAATTTAACAAAACCAAAACAAAAGAAAAATTGATCAAAAATTGAAGCAAGGAAAACTATTAAATTCTAATCCTACCCCTTATCAACTACTCAGTCATTATAAATAACCAAATATACTTTCATAAGTACATAATAATCCATCACTAGAAAAATAAAGGGTTACCAAACTATTATAAAGACACAGAGAACTGCTCTAACGTTTCATAACAGATCATAAAGTCTAAATTTCTGAACCCAGGATTCTCCTTTCAAACACATGGAGGTATAAATCGTTATGAATGCTGAACTTAATAATAAATTATGTCCACCAATTATAATACTTCATGCATGATTGTAAACATTTATAACGCCTTTAATAAATGCATTATTAATCTTATAAAAGTGCTTATGATGCATTGTATCCATGACCTTCATAGAAAGTGTTATAAACAATATGTGAGAACACCTGATTGTCCCTGTAGCTGCTGTTTGAACCGGCTCATGATTGGATGATATATATAAGAATAGGGATTGTAGGGGGGGGGGGGGGGGGGGGGGGATCTTCCTCACATAGAGGCCGAGAGCTCTCAATCTTGGACCGAGTCGTTCCATATCAGAGGAAAAGACGCCGGCGAGCATCAACCCCAGCTCCTCTCAGGGAGGGGGGGGGGGGGGGGGGGGCAGCCTGGCTAATCCACAGCTAAATGACACCTCCAGACGCTAATGCCCAGACTGACCACAGAAGACAAATCCACAGCGAGTCCTCACACACACACACACACACACGTTATACTGATGCTTTTTCAGCTGAAAGGGGGGGGGGACTTGAAAGGGTCTCTGTCCTCTCCGGTCTCTGTGCCACCTGCTTAGCATCCCCGCGCTGCAAGCTGCTATAGAGAGACATCTCCGGCTTTGGGGGGGGGGGGAGGCCCCATTGTGTCCCGACGCCTTTGAGGACATTGTTCGGCCTCGCCGAGGCCGGGCCGACATCTGCACCATTCACACCCAAGGAAGTTGTAATCACTCCCCTGTTCTTAGCTCTGTGGCTCCGACTTCATACAGCCAGAGAGGGGCTGGTGGACAACAAGCCGATGGGGAGGGGGGGAGGGGGTTTAAATAGAAACTCTTACATACCCCCATACAGCCCCCACTCACTCTCCCTTACAACCTGAAGGGCACTTCTTACTCCTCAATAGCAAAGCTTTACAGAGTTACCTCTCTTGACTTTCACAAGTCGGGGATTTCAAATGTGTTGAAAAAATGCTCTCTAAAAGTCGCAATTTGTGAGTTTATTACGATAAGACTAGGAAAAAGCTCTACTTTTGTCAGTGAAGATGAAGCTTGAAACTGAACTTTTCACCGCTTACCTTGAAAAAAGTCGCAAATTTGCGAGTTTATTACAATGCGAACAACCAGGATTTATGCTAGCTAACTTCCCCTGAATGTACGTTTATTTTTCTAATGAATCATCCCAACGTGTGACATCACCTCGTCCTTAGGGTAATGATGTTGATGAAGTTGGTTTTATTTCTATGAGGCCATGTTGTCATCTTATGGGTGTTTATTGATCAGGGAAGTTGGGCTGAGATGCTAGCGGTAGCTTTCACTTGTTGTCATAGCAACGGCGAACATCCGGTGTTAGCGGAACCAAGCAACTTGTTTATATCGGCTATATTTACAGAGCTTTTTTTCTCTGAATATTGCCGACCTCAGCTCAGTTATTTTTCCCCGTAATACGGCGTCGTACTTTTGCTCTCTTTTAACGAGTAAAACAAAAATGGAGGCAGGAAAAGCCATGGATTGTTTCAGTGGTCAAACCTGAGAAGGGGGGGGGGGGGTATGTATTTTTCATTTACATATAATTACACTTTAATGGAGGTCCGACGGGTGTGGGGTAAGAGGACTGAGAACCCCCCCCCATGATACGGGGATGACAGCGTGCGCTGTGTAGCTCCATCTCCGGCTAATTAAACGAATCAATTAAGAGACTATTGTTGTAACTGTGTAACTGATGTTCTGTAGTGGCGGAAAAAAACGGTCCCTCGAGGGGGGGTGGGGGGGGCTTCTCAAACCACATTAAAAACCGTCCTCTACATCTCCATCTGATACCAATATAGACACTTATTTGCACCTCGCTGTCATGTCATTGGAAGGCGGGCACATTATGGAAATTGAAACGGAGGGGTTGAGGGGGGGCAAAGGGGGGGTGAGGGGGGGGGGGGGGGTGCTCAGTGTGAAGCGGCGGGGTTCACTTCCCATCACCCTCCAAGGAGAACTCGCTTCAGCAAACTCCAAAGTCCCTCAAAGTTCCTCGCTAATAGCGGCGCCCGAGCCCACGAGCAGCCCAGCTGTGTCGCATCCAGTCGCTAGGTAAAGGGGTCGCGCAATTAGCATACCCCCCCCGCCAGGCCGAGAGTCGCAGTTGATGCAGATAAATTATCATATTAGATTTACCCTCCTCAGTTCAACTGATTGGCTCCCAAATTGTTTTAGATGGCCGCCATTAATCCTTCGCATAGGCTAAGTGCTTTGGCTTCGGATCTGATTGCGCGGCGGCGCCTGGGGTCAAATTAACGGCGCGCTAATGCTTTGAACTCCGTCTCATTTGCGACGTCGGGATGCCGCTTCTATTATAGGAAACGGGAAGTCAATTGCCATTTATCTAATGTAAGACTTGTGAAAGTCTCGGGATGATAATTGAGGTCCAAGGTAAGAGCGGAGGAGACGTTATCAAGCTCCTCCAAGTAATTGGTGTTTTTTCTTTTTATGTAAATATGTGAAATTATCAAAAGAAGATGTAAAGTCAAGAAGAGACACTTTCAAGTTGTGCAAACAAAGCCCCCCCCGACCTCCCACCCAAGTGCCCCCGTGTGAGACTGACAGATTTATGAATAGACCAAATCTGAAGACCTGACTGAGGTTCCAGTGGATCCATGTCACCCCTTTGTCTTTGTGAACTGACCCTGTTTGTTTAAGGCCCACGGAGCTGGCACCACATGAGTGGAGGGGGGGGGGCTTGGCGCCTCGGCCGTCCGGGCTCCTGTGGCCAAAGTCAGCATTGGCATGTCGCTGGGACCTTCTGATGGAGATCAAGGGATTATCTCCCACCTCACACACACACACACACACACACACACACACTGCATATTCAGTGGATTTACACACATATACAGTTACAGTAAACCTGTTAAAACCTCAGTTGATCAGGATACTGTCCCTAATGTCCCCATTGTCCAACAGGCCACACACACACACACACACACACCAAAATGAGAGCAATCTGAGCAGGGGCATCAGATTACTGGAGAAACAACACTGAAGGACGTCAAAGTCTGAGACCCTCCAAGACACCGCAGACACCGTATAGCTTGAATGTCAGTCCTTAGATCCTCAGATCCCAGACTACGAGGTGTGTGTGTGTGTGTGTGTGTGTGTGTGTGTGTGTGTGGGGGGGGGGGGTCTCTCGCTGTTCTGGGAGGCTGTTCAGATCATGTAGACTGACAGAGGTCACTACTTACAGTACATATGGGCAGACAGTCAGGATCCATGTCACTCTTATCCTCACATACGTTAACGTATCCAATTATGCCAACCTTCTCCAACCAATTAACCAATTAACAATACACTGTGGGAGAACTTACAAAGAAGCACTACTACATTTATTTTCATGTTTCTACCGTGAAAGCAGCAAAGGCCAGTTGCCAAATGTACTCATCGTCATGGCCACTTGAGGCTGGCTCCAACAGTGAGTCAATCCCCAAAAAGAAGTTATCGTAACCGTTGGTTTGTGGACTACAATTTCCTAGCTGCCATCTTGGATTTGGTTCATCAGCATTTCTTTCCCAACCAGTGAAGGAAGTGACCATATTTGGACTGCAGCGGAGCGACGGGTGGATCAGAGGAACACAAGCAGCAACTTTACTGGATCTGGATCCATGTGGATTCTGGTGGTGAAGCTGCTAACAAAGTTAGCTTCGATAATCCAAGGTCAACTTTACAGCTAAGTGTTAAAGTCATCTTAGTAGCTATCGTTGCATGGTAGCGACCTGTCAATCAGCAGGTAAGCCCCGCCCCCTAAAGCATACCCTGCTTTCTGGTCTGGTGGACTCTAAATGGATCACAACTTGTCTAAATCAGTTTGAAAGCATTGGTAGCGACGGTAGTGAAAATGCAAGTTCAAGGCATTTCAGCATTGGCTTCACTTTTCAGAATTGGAGGTTCCCCATAGACCCCCATATTAATATGTTTACAGCCCGGTCCAAAAAACGTTCACTAACTGTATTGGGGTGAACATTTATATAGTGTTTAAATTATGTTTAGCTTCAAAATGAGGCATAATTGAAGGCGTGGATGCTTTGATTGACAGCTGGGTGTCATCACTGCCGAGATGATGACGTGACGTACTTTGAGTTTCACGAGAGCTCTTCATAAACCTTTGGGTAACGCCAGAACGACGTCCATATTTAACACATAACCTTTAGAAAAGTAAAAAAAACACAGGTTTTGCACTTTGTCCAGTGATTTCCTCGTTGCTCTCTGATTAAAACACACCTCCCTCGGGGGGCATTTATTCCCAGCTGTGTTGCTGAGGTTTATTCATTGCCCTTCAACTGGCCCATGTGTGTGTCAGCATGTCTGTGTGTGTGTCTGTGTGTGTGTGTGTGTAGAGGTGTGTGTGTGTGTGTGTGTGTGTGTGTAGAGTTGTGTGTTGCCCCAAAGCCAGCCCCGGCGTTTTCTTTCATTTCGGCCTCTCTCTCTCTCCCAGCCTCCCTCGTACCTGTCATCTGGCGAGGCTAACCCCTGGTAGCTTCCCCGCCAAACACACACACACACACACACACACACACACACACACACACACACGTGAAATCCTCCAGCCAAACGCCCGCCCTTCCAGCCCCCGCACACGCCAGCCGGTGTCAGCGAATCAGCTGAACCGTCTCCGCCCCGAGAATAACCCCGTGACAGACAGCCCTAGTGGCCTCCCCTTGTCAACGCAGGCTGCCTGGAAAGCTGACAGCCGGGGCAGAGGGTGGACAGGCTACCGTTACGCCCCAGCCTGGGAGCCCCGGAGAGGATGGGGGCCCTGGGAAGAGATAGGAGAGGGGAATGGCAGATTTCTGTAGGGACGGGGGGGTTATACGAGTACAAAGGCTCATCAGAAAGCTAAGGATTGGGGATGGAATAAGAAGCCGTGTTAACACTTGTTAAAGCTGCAAAAGGAAGAGCAGCGATACATCAGAAAATAGGGATTATACCTGCGGAGGTCATTCAAGGTGACTGCAGCATTCAGGTGAACAGTAGTTGGCAGAGAAGTGGAGGCCGTCCCTGCAGAGCAAGAGATGGAGAGGTCGGGTTTTGGCCCTCGGCCGGGAGACCGACATCCTTACATCCTCTCTATCGATACCTCGGATCAGAAACTTCTCTTCTGGCAACCTTCATGAGAAAAACCCTCACTCACGCACTCAGAGCTAGATTCCACGCGGCACATTGTGTTTTTATTGTATTTTGACAGATGGTTGACATCCCGTTTATATTTAATCATTTGGCTCAGCTTGAGAATCGTTCCCTTTTGACCAAAAAAAAAAAAAGACGTTATGATGCATTTGTTTCAAAAGTGGGACATGGATGACAACGAGTCTCTCCGCCTCGTGGATCATAATGATTCTCTTTCTAGCTTTCTGCCTTTGAAGCGAGCGTACATGTGTGTACATGTTAATATTGGGGGAATCAAACCAACGTGATCACGCAGTGAGCATTAACTCGTCCTTTTTACTCCAATTTGAAAATGCCTCACCTTTTAATGATTGCTTGCATATTACTTAAGAATCATACTTGCAGTCCTGGAGGGAAATAAGCAGCTTCTAACCCTCTTACATAACAACAACAAGATCAATCCATATTCTCTTATGATGATGTTTAAGATCTGCTGTCAAACACACAAACTAACTAGATCGTTGCATATCAACGATATCTGTATCTGATGCGTTCTCTTTCTAATGCAAACAGCTTCTAAGAATCCCAGCAGCAGAGCTTCCTCTCCTGTCAAGGCATGCAGCCATGTTTTTTGCATTAAGTCTTTGTTTGTTGGGGAGGATCTTAACGATTTCTGAGAATTTCCAGAGAACATAAGCGCTTGCTCCGTCTGAGCCTAATAATAGTGTTGTGAGGAAGGAGAAGAAGGAGAAAATAAAAGGGCAGGAACTGTCAGGAGCGAGGAGCATCTAGAGCTTCTGATTAAGACGGTGCTTGAAATACAGCTGTAAAAAAATCAAAAAGGGAAAATCAATTATTGTGAGCTCTGACACGGCTTTTAACCGGCGAATATGGATATGCACGTCCTCGCTAAGCTAACGGGCGCCCGAGGAAACACGGAGATAAAGGATAGAGAGAGAGATGTCGATTCAGTGCTTAAATATGAGGCTGCACACACACACACACACACACACACACACACACACACACATACACACGCACAAACGCTTACTCACACACACACACATGCACCAACTGTGTAGATGAAAAGGGATCGTCACATGACAGATTCCCAGCAGATTGTACATGCAGAGATCTTAGGTCTTAGCTTCTGTGGCTTTTGACTGGAAGCACATTCAAAAAAAAAAAGGAGTGCACCCTCAGAAACACACTCGCTGCAGCCGAAATCAAGAATCAGCATCGGCAGCGTGGTCTCAGTGGGACGAATATCTCAGTTTAATGATTTACAGTGAATTATATTGAAGGACTTATTCCAACCGGGGCTGGTTTGAAGGATAGTGAACTTTGAAAAAGAATCTAGTCTAACACTGATGAAGTCATCACATGGAGACTGACACAAATAGATATATAGATAGATAGAGAGACGGGTATTTTCAAAATATAAGTTCCATCGTCACAGGAAGTTAGCTTCTGAGTTACCTTCAGGAAAAGCGCTTGATAGTGAGTGACAAATGAGTCACATGACCTTTACCAGCGGTCTCCTGGGTGAAAGTCCTGTTTATTGCTATTGTTATTATTATGGTATTCACTGTATTTTATCTGAACCCTTCCTGTAGTTTAACCTGTAACAGAAACATTGTTTTATTCATCTTTTCCTGAATATTCCCCGAGAAGTTACATCCCGAAAACTTGTGAAGGACTGACGAGCGAGAGAGAGGAGCATAAGGTTTGGGGTGAGCGAGGCAGAGCTGGGAGCAGTGGGACTACGAGGCTTAAGCCAAATACATATTTATGAGCAGCGTCCACCCACAAGCCTGACTCCTCAAACCTAGCCAAGCTCAGGCAGGCGAGCTGGGTGAGAAACAGGGCAGGCTGATTGGGTCCAGAACCAGCAGGGGGTCCGAGTCTCCACTCCACTTTGTTTACGTGTCCTCTCCTTCATTACTTGTGTGTATCTTTACCTTTATAGGAGGAGGAGGAGGAGGAGGAGGAGGAGGAGGAGGGAAGGATTGGTGAGAAGGTGTTCATCCCCCTTTCCCCCTTTCCCTCTTCACTCTCGTGACCTTTCTCCCTCTTCAAGGTCACCGAGTAAAGATCTGCCAGCCCAGAAGAGAAACAGGAACTGAGGTGCTCAAACGGCGGCGACTTGGCAGAGGAGGTGCAGCGGGTCGACTATCGACTGGAACGTTCCGGTGCGGCTACAAGCGCCGCGGTTTGGTTCTCCTTCACCCACTTTTCTTCAAGGCTGCCTTTAATCTCTCCCCGTGCCTCCCGATCCATGTGCTTTGATGTGGTGATGCCCTTCCTTCACTTACTCAATATTTGATCTATCTCACTTCATACGGCTAAATCCAGTTGAAGTGGATTCACATAGACGGGGTACACCCCTCTCCTTCCACTTCTACCTCCTCGCTCTCTTTCTGGCGTTTTCAGCCAAAAAAAATCACATCCAAAAGTCGAACACGCTGTAATTGGACGTGTAAACAACTCGCATGAACGTCTTAATAAAAGTCCACCAGCTGCCGCTGCCTCCCGCCCACCACGTCAATCCAGAGGTGTAAGTATCAAACTCTCATCAACGCCGGCGCCCACAGACGAGCCTACGACGTGGAAACCGGATCCAGAATCGCTGCCTCGTTTGCTTTCGGCTGGAGACCGAACACATGTCGCGTGGGAAGACTTCATGGTTTGGCGTGAAAATAAGAATAAATAAATAAAAGCTGTATTCCTATAAACATTACAGATGTTTCACCGAACACAGAAAGCATCAGCTCCTGTCGACTGGATTATAATTGCTGTCTCATTGCGGTGCGCGGGAGTCGGTGTCAGAGAGTGACCCCCCCGCGGCCCGGTCCCGAGTCCTCTCCTCGTCAGGATGCCGAAGAGACACCGACCATATGGCCCGGCCTGCTGCATCCTCGTCTCTGCATAATCACCAGACCGATACTGTATGCAGGGCAACGGATCAATGCAAACAGGAAGACAGAAAGTGTGCAAAAGTGCACATCGTACACTGTAAAAGGTGGAGCTTCTGCTATGTTAATTCATGAAAACAGATCGGAAACCTCCAAATTGTACACTATAAAAGGTGAGAACCTTTTAACCTTTAAACCTCACCTTTTACAGCACATCGTACACTGTGAAAGGTGAGGTTTCCAATATTTTTAAAATTATGAAAACATATCGGAAACATCATCTTTTACACCATGTCGTACACTATAGAAGGTGAGATTTCTGATATATTTTAATTCATGAAAACGTATCAGAAACCTCCAAGTCGTACACTATAAAAGGTGAGATTTCTGATATATTTTAATTCATGAAAACGTATCAGAAACCTCCAAGTCGTACACTATAAAAGGTGAGATTTCTGCTATATTTTAATTCATGAAAACATATCAGAAAGCTCACCTTGTAGCACATCGTACACTGTAAAAGGTTGTTATGTTTTCATAATTAAAAATGGAGAGAAAACAAACCAAAAATGGAGAACTAAGCCTTTGGGATTTGTTCCAGACGTCGCTGCAGAGACTCCTTGTTACGCGGCGGAGTCGGGAGTCGGAGGTTTGTGTAACACTGAACCCAAACCCTCCGCTATTCTGTCGCACATTAGTTCCACTTAGTTGGGTCCCAATGACCTATTCAATGTAAATGCACTGAGCAATAATGAGTGGCGGACCGCGGCGGCTCTTTAATGGGTGAGTACGTTTCAGGGTGGAGTAAAATGACAAGGCTGAGAGGGGGAGACGGGGGAGGGAGGGGGAGGGAGGGGGGTTCAAGGCCATTCAGGATGGTGGTGTTTAAGCAGGGTAATGATGGGAAAGTAAATGACTTTAAAAGAATAATTAGGAGGCAAGATGAAAGCCCCACACACACACACACACACACACCTCTGGATCCGTGAAATAAAAGCTACCATTAGGAGCACTGGGGTCACAACTAAAGTAACACAACCCAAAAAAATGCACCTGTGATACCGTAACGGCAAACACACACGTCCTCCGAGTCGCACCTCAAAGCCGATCGGCGGCGGCGTGTTTTGATTTTCACTCAAATTAACGAGCGAGGTGAACAAATGAGTGCATCAGAGACATATTAACGACTCATGTGTCGGGAGGAGTGTGACACTCTCTCTCCCTCTCTCTCCCTCATTCTTCTCCCGCTCCTCTTCATCTCAACTTGGCAAGAGGAGGAGGATGGCGTTGAGGGAGATGGCGCCTTTTGACACGGCGCCGCGTCGGCAGCCAGAGAGTGTTAGAGGAACTCGACTCAATCTGTCACGCTCTGGGACCGCCTCTTACAGTAATACTGCTTTAGCTTAATGGCCCGAGGTGTTTCTGTGTGTGTGTGTGTGTGTGTGTGCGTGTGCATGTGCGTGTGTGTGTGTGTGTCGGGTGTACCTGTAGGTCCTCAGGGTGCTATTTGATGCTAGGTAGCACACGCAGATGCCAGGTTCAACTCATTGGACTCCCCCTTTTTTCCCCTCTCTCTCATCCCGTCTCTCTCTCTCCCCCCGTCTCTCTCTCCCCCGTCTCACCCCCTCCTTGTAGAAGCCAGGAGACAGGACTGTTACCTCTGAGACAGACACCAACCAAGCCTCTCAGGTTGAGCTCCCTGTTACCATGCGGCAGCCATTGGAAACAGATGGTCTCCAAACAGCCTGTCATGTTTACTGCTGCTGCCATAAAAGACAAGAGTCCAACAACACACACTCCCTGAGGAGCACCGCGGGATCGCACGGGGGTCTGCAAACAGCTGCCTGGAGGGAGGGGGGGAGGGGGGGAGCAGCCCTGCAACACTCACTCATACCAACACACATCGACTCACACACCTTGAAGTGACTCCTACCTTAACTACCATCCAAATGCCTCTATTACGCAGCACACACACCTACATACCGACACACACACACACACAGAAAATGTCCTCCGCCAACCTGTCCGGACATGCTACATTTACTGCAATTAAACAAGCATGCCATTTGAATATCTGATGACACCTTGCAACCTGCTCCCTGAATATAATGGTGTCCCCGCGGAGCTCGGGAGAAATTGTCCATGTCACACTTAATGAAGGGAATTTGCATTGTTATCTCAATTAAGGGGCAGGCGGGAATAATGAAGCTCACTTTCTGAATTAGTTAATGGGCAAAGAACTTGTACAAATGTGTTTGCGCGGCCCATAGGTATACAGGGCCCCTCCCCCAACAGGCTAATGTATATTCTTCAGGGTTAGCGGGGGTTACGTCAGACGGATAGCGGTAATGAGGCAGGTGCTACCGGACACTTCTCCGCCTCTCCGAGGGAGTCGGGATGCTACTCTGACCTCCCGACCCCTCCTCCATTGCTTTTCTTCGCCGGCGCCTCATTCTTTCACCCGCACGCCACGACGAATGCACAAATCATAGACAGACAGCAGATTGTGGATAGAAAAACAACCCCCCCCCCCAGATGATGAACCCCACATCGCCCTCCTCCTACACCAACACTCACTAGCTGGACTTTCTGGATGCCTGTCAAAGGTGTGGGATCAATACCTGCACAGAATAGGAATTTACTCTCAGTAACAAAAATCTGATTCTGAAAGGTGAAGCCAACCCTGAACTGCCTTAAAGCTGCATTCTCTCTGCTGGCCACCAGGGGGCGACTCCTCTCTGGTTGTATAGAAGTCTATGAGAAAATGGTCCTACTTCTCTCTGCTGGCCACCAGGGGGCGACTCCTCTCTGGTTGTATAGAAGTCTATGAGAAAATGGTCCTACTTCTCTCTGCTGGCCACCAGGGGGCGACTCCTCTCTGGTTGTATAGAAGTCTATGAGAAAATGGTCCTACTTCTCTCTTGATGTATTATCTCAGTAAACATTGTAAACATGAGTTTATGGTCTAAATCCCTAGTTTCAAGTCTTCTTCAATCCAGCATGATGTTCATTTAGTACATTATGGTCCATTTAGAGTCCACCAGACCAGAAAGCAGGGGATGCTTTAGGGGGCGGGGCTTACCTGCTGATTGACAGGTAGCTAACATGCTACCAATGCTAGTTAGCTACTAAGACGACTTTAACACTTAGCTGTAAAGTTGACCTTGAATCATGAAGCTAACTTTGTTAGCAGCTTCAACACCAGAATCCACATGGATCCAGATCCAGTAAGGGTGCTGCTCATCAGATCCACCCGTCACTCCTCCACAGTCCAAATATGTTCACTTGCTTCACCGGTTGAAAAACTCGAGGCTTTGAATCTGTAGTCCACAAACCGACGTGGTGACATCACCATGACGACGTCCTCCTCTCACATACAGTCTTTTGTTTTGAGAGGATAATGGCGAGTTGGGGCTTCCCATTGATGTGCTGTGACAGTTTAAGTGGGCGCCTCGGCGGCGGCGGCGGCGGCGGGTTGGAGAGGAGCGTGTTCTCGTGTTTAAGTGGCGGTTTGTAAGGAGTGACTTAAGGCCGTCACTAAAGACTCACACAAGTGCTCTTCTGCTCCGGGGGCCTCAAATGGCCAATGAATTATTTATAACAGCGAGGACATGAGTTGATGTCGGGGGAGAGGAGGGGCGGCACACACACTCTCACACATAAACAAACACTGTCTCACACACACACTTGCATGCACACACACAATGTGGCCTCTTAAAGGGGGGGGTCAGTGTGCCAAACAGCCACGGGCTGAGCAGACAGCTCGTAGCCAGAGTGCACTGTGGGACGTTGGCGAGGAACAGAACGCGGTCAAAGGGTTTCATCGCTGTTTTTCTACTCAGTGTAACAAATGCTGGAGCTCCAGGGAATGACAAAAAAACAAACCTAACAACCGCTTAAATAAACAGGTATCAGTGCACCTGCACATGAAGGAACCTGCAAATACACCTGACAACAGCATGCATCGGATGAATGCATGTTTTCTTCTATTTACTTGAACTTATGCAACATAATGAGCCGAGGTTAAGCAGCACATACTCGTCTGTCCGAAGCTGCATTGCAATCATGACTATTTGGCATAAATTGAGGGTTTTGTTATGCTTCCTCATCTTCCTGGATTTTGGTTGAGGGCTTTAATTTTCCATCAGCCGTCGGAAATTATTGAAAACAAGAAGTGAAATGTGGCCTTGAACAAAGTGCGTTACTTTCTTCTTTTGTCTCCGTGGTGCGTTCAGGAGCATTAAAACCAAATCTGCATGATTAACGCCGTCTCCCAGCTCGACGTAGCGACCACTAAAGGCATGTGCATGCATAATGAAGGTTGGCATGAAGAGGAGAGAGAAGAGACAAGCCTTTGGTAGAATTACAGCAGATTGAGATATCACTGTTGCACTTAATCCTTCCAGGTCGATCCTATCTGCATATGACTCCATGGATTAAACGTAACTTCTAGTCTCTGTAAAACACACAGGATTATCACGATCATCTAGGAGATTGGTAGAGAACTGAAACGGAGGTTGGGAGCTGCAACTGATGAGTGATTCTTTGTTATTGATTTCTTTGCTGAAAAAGCTTCTGTTGATTGACAATCATAGTTCCTGCTTGTGTATCCGTGTCAAAGGGACGTTTTTACTCGACTTCATATTCTCCTGCTGTTGGTGGTGAAGTACCGACAGCTCGCTCTGCTTCGGCCTCCTTTCTTGGGATAATCCGATCAGTAACTGTCCAATGTCCTCACCTGGGGAAATAAATTACCTAGAGTGGCCCAAAGAGGACCATAATGAAACTCTGACGGACACACGGCAGCTCAATAAAGGAGATGAACAGATTCAAACACAAGCGACTGTACCTGGTTTGTCTGTCTGTCTGTGTGTCTGTCTGTCTGTCTGTCTGTGTGTCTGTCTGTCTGTCTGTGTGTCTGTCTGTCTGTCTGTCTGTGTGTCTGTCTGTCTGTCCGTCCATCCATCCACCCATCCATCCATCCACCCACCCACCCATCCATCCATCCATCCATCCATCCATCCATCCATCCATCCATCCACCCACCCACCCATCCATCCATCCATCCATCCATCCATCCATCCATCCATCCATCCATCCATCCACCCATCCATCCATCCATCCATCCATCCATCCATCCATCCATTCTTCCATCCATCCATCCACCCATCCATCCATCCATCCATCCATCCATCCATCCATCCATCCATCCATCCATCCATCCATCCATATATCTATATATCTAATATCTAACACTGTATCTCTGCCTTACAAATAGACGTTTGCTGTCATATGAATCATCCTAATCGTATAGAGAAGCTTTAAGGAACAGGTTGCAGTACGGGATTCTCACTGGAAACAAAACAAAAGAAATCATTTTTAACATGTTGAATGGGGGAGAGAAGACAGAAGAGGAGTGAAGGAGGAGTGAAGGAGGAGTGAAGGAGGAGGGCTGGGGGTCCAGAGAGGAGGAAACAACATCAGTGAGGGTTAAAACCAACACAAAACAAAGTGGATGCGGATGTCAGGAATCAAATAAATAAAGAAGTAAAAAGCTTCATTAAAAAGGTCAAAGGTTTCCGGAGGTCACCGAGGCGGATCCTCCCCACCTCTGAATCGTCCCCCTCATTCCCCGCAACACCAGAGTCGCAATCCTGCAGCCGCTCGGGCTCTGATGCAACCTGGCATCTTCAAACAAGCAGTTTACATTCAAAGGTCAGCTGGGGGAGGGCACCCAGCTGAAACCGGGGCACACACACACACACACACACACACACACACACACACACACACACACACACACACACACACACACACCTGTCGGTCTTTTTTGCTTTTTCCCTTACAAGCACTTGCTTACATACTTTAGGTAGACGTACACACACACACACACACTGCTTCTCTCTCTGACAAAGTACCCAAACACGTGTTCAAATACCAAAGAAACTCGCCTCCGAAAGGTTAGAGAAATCCAAAGAATCAACAAGAGCAGAGTTTAAATGCCAAACAGTTTGAGACAAAGTTACATTCAGTCACTAAACAGGTGAAGACGGGGAGAGGAAGAGTCCACCCGGCTTCAAATGAGCAGCTTTAAGTCAGGCTGGATGTACTCGTGGAAGGAAAATTAAAATGTGAAACTACACCTTTTATTAATTAACAAAGTTTTAATGAATTTTATAATGAGATGTATAAAATAGATGCATTCGCAAGGTTGAATATCTATATGTGCTTTAATTACGTGTGAGCTCGCGTGTGAGTGTGTGTGAGTGATAACTGCTTCCTCCTCTGGCACACACACACGCACACACACACACACACACACACACACACACACACACACACACACACACACACACACACACACAGCGGCGGCGGCGGCGAACGGCTGCTTGATTAATTCTGATCCACTTAATTAGAAAGCTGACGATTTCCCGCGTGAATACTGATAACGGGGGGAACGGCTGTCATTGACTGTTATTGACTGATGAGTTCATTAAGATGTGGGAGCGACAACGCCGTCATCGAGCTCAAAGTTTCTCACGTGAAAAAAAACTAAACCCGACAACCAAAACATCCAAAGGTTTAGTTCAGTTACACATAAATAAGTGATAAAATGATGTCATGAAACAGAGATCTATAGGAAGGAGGCTTAATGGGAGCTCACAGATGTGCGAAAAGTTGTGTGTGTGTGTGTGCGTGTGTGTATGTGTGTGTGTGCTAATTCTGCAGCAACAACATTGTGACAGAACCTTATGTGGCATCAGCAGGAAGTTTTGACAGCTGCGTGCGTGCAGGTGTAACTTCCCCGTGTTACGGCGAGATTCACGGCTGCAACGCCACCGAACGGCGTTCTCGACATTACGCCGCTGTGAGCGTTCCAATCTACAGAAACCACATTGTTTTGACTCCTGCATTTATCAACAGGTTTGTACGACGGCGGATCAGGGCCACTGTAGGGGAATAAAACAAAGAAACAGAGACAGGAAGAAGTGGCAAATTTGCGAGTTTCTAAACATTTCTAAAACAAGTTAACATCGGATGTTTGCCGTTGCTATGAAGTGAAAGCTACCGCTAGCATCTTAGCCCAACCGTCCCCGATCAATAAACACCCATAAGATGACATATTTGGCCTCATATAAATAAAACTAACAATAACCATCAACATCATCCCCCTAAGATGCTGGTTGTTAGCATCATAAACAAGTTCATAAACTTGCAGAATTGCCACTTTTTTCCTCTGAATATTGCCCCCCACTCAGTTTTTTTCATACAGTGGCCCTAAGACACCGTCGTAGCATCATGGCCGTAAGGTGAAGTAAGATATCGGTCGTAAATCGTGATGAAAGATCATAATAAGTTTATCGTGGGTAATTTCCATTAGCGGGGAATTCCTAAATAACGTCACCAGACATGAAAAAGTTGACTATAGCGTCATTCCAGGATGTTTAAGAGCCATTTTAAGAGTTTTAAGCACATTTTGATGATTATCGGGATAATATCGTAAATCACGATCACTTTGTCCGCGATTATCATGACATGATATTTAAAAAAAATCCAGATTAACCTAAACCAGTTGAGAGAAAATTAGTAAACTAAAAAAAATTCATGGTTCTGTAATTTGAATGCTTGACTATAGGAGCCTGAACGTAAACATACGTACTCCCTCAGTGAGATGTTTGCAGGCGTCGTGTCTCCTACACACATCTCACACTAATCAACTTAGCCCAATATTGAAAAAGCCGTGATTGTGTCTAATTCTGATATATTGCTTTTTGTTTATTAGAAGAAGAAAAAACAGCAGAAATATGATCTATTTTTCTCCGTTTACTCCGGCGGCTCCTACTCACCTCCACTAAAAACCCATTAAATGTGAACCTTCACGCACAACGGAGGAGGTCAGGTTCAGCATCGGGTTTCCACGTTTTTCTGTTTATTTGCCACAAATTTAGGTCACGTATCAATCCGAGGGAAGACAACGAGGGGAGGGGGGGGACGAAAACCGTCTTCACATAACGTTCCCATCTGACAGAGGGTCGTTTTTGTGTTGTTCCGACATTCTCAGCGCTTCCCACAATCCAACAGTTGCGCCCCGACCTCCTTTGAAGTCAGCTAGAATTACTTATGACACAATAAGCTGCAACAATGAAGCAACAAAAGAGAGTGGGATTTATAAAACTCCACCCAGAGCAGCGTTGCAAACTCTCGTGACATGTCCTTTTTTCTTACTGTAGCTCTGCGTGTGCAGAGATGTCCAGTCCAGTTTGGTAAACTACAAAATATATGATAGAAGGTTGTTTTTTGTTATATTCTCACCAATGATTAACATCTCAGCGTAATCCAGACTTGGCAGAGGGATTTAAACCAGAGCTTCCACACTGGCTGGGAGCCAGGCCGGCGCTGTGACTTGTCTTCCCACAGACAGAGGGATGAGGCTGGGACGGGATGGGAGACGCGGGGGCCTGGACGGGACCGGCTGCAGACACAATACTGGCGCTGTGACAAGATCCACGATCAAGACTAATCTCACTCTACACGCACATAGATTTATGTAGTACAACATGCTTATTATTATTTTTGCACATTACAATATAAAGTTGACACACAAGTCCACATCTGTCAAATGAATGCATTTCATGATTGGAAAACGAGCAGAAAGAAGAATATAATTCTTATTTTTTTGCCTTTTACTTGAACAAAACATCCTTAGATGGTCTGCCCTTTCCATTAATTACATTACACCGACATGCTTATATTCCACAAAAAAAGTCATTTTCAGTATAAAAGAGTTTGTTAAGACTTTGTGCGACAATTTAACTCCGAGGTTAGAATTTTAGAAATTAGTTTTAAAGCGTAAAACTCAAATAGGTCAAAAACATTGCATGTTCTTGAGGGATTTGAGCAAATTTTTAAACTACCAACTTTGACAGGAAATACCCAGAGCTTAGCAGCGAGTGCCGGCTGCTAGTAAAATCCGGCACAGTCACACATTTCCAGCACTTCTGTCATCCGAGTGTGTGCACTTTCAACGTGGCAATTATCGCCATAATCAAACAGGCTCATGTGTGTTTCTTTTTTTTTTTACCCCAAAAAATCTGGTGGGGTTTTCTTGTGTCTATATTTGACCGGTTTGGTCGGGAGGACGAGGGGGAGACATTTGGACATAAAACACTGTTAATAGTCGGAGCATCA
This sequence comes from Eutrigla gurnardus, assembly GCF_963514095.1. NCBI lineage: Eukaryota > Metazoa > Chordata > Actinopteri > Perciformes > Triglidae > Eutrigla > Eutrigla gurnardus. The sequence continues at coordinate 25,712,063 of NC_139926.1, forward strand.
TTAAGGGATCTTTCCTCATAACTGGCGTGGCGGGGGGGCAGAGGAATGATCAAGAATAATGTGCGGTGCTTTGTAGCCACCCAGGTCACAGCCTGCATACAAATCCGCAATAAGGAGGAGAGGCAGGGGGGGGGGGGAGGCCGGTGGACGAGGCGGGGGGTCTCAAACAGTGAATGGGTTTGAGGAGGGGAAGAGCGGGAGAGACAGGAGGGTGAGGAGAAGCGATCTCAATAAGGGCGGGTCCTTTTCTGTGGAGCAAGTTCAGAGATTCTGCAGGTCCTCGTGGGGAAGAAGGTGGAGGGAGGTGACGGGGAGGGGAGGCTATTTTGGGGGAGTTTGGGTGTGTGCGGGAGGGGCGGAGGGAGGGTGAGGCTTGTGCAGGCCCAGAGCTGTATTCAGTGGGGGTAGGCTGCTCCAGCTCCAACACTATACTACAAAGCTGGACTCCTAGGGTTCATGAATAAGGCGAAGGAAATGATCAGAAAAAAAGGGAAAAGAACCCTGAGAGATGTTTAGACAGATGGCCCACTTGAAACGACGAGGACACAGAGAGAGAGACACAGAGAGAGGGAGAGAGAGAAAAGTGATTTTAATGAAACTTCAGATTTGCCGAAATAATTGATCTTTATCTCCCTCCCTCCCTCCCTCCCTCCCTCCCCCCCTCCTCAAAATCCCAGCAGAAAGGTGAGAGTAAATTTCATGTGTTACAAGTGCCTTTTTCAACAGACATTAAAAAGATGCTTTAAAATCCTTTAGATTGAATTAAATTGACATCGTGAGAAGGGAGGGGGGGGGGGGGGGGGGAGACAGAGAGGGAATCAAATGGAAGACGTTCAGAAAAAGAGCCGTGGTGCCAAAGAAAATAGATAGCAGGGGAATTCTCTCCTCCTGCTCCTCCTCCTCCTCCTCCTCCTCCTCCAGTCGTTCTTAAAGGACCACTGAGAGCTCTTTGAGGGAGAAACATGCTAGTCAGTATTTTTAGAAATTTCATTTGATGGGATTCTGGCAAACATCTCTGCTCTGAGGCCTCAGATGTAATATCAAATGTTACTTGCTGGGGACTCGATGATGTTTTATGAATTTAGTGAGCATGAATTATTAATGGTCCAAACCCGCTATCAAATATCTAAAAATGTGCAACTAATTATTTGATGGGGGGAGAGAAGAGAGAGGAAAAAAGAAAGGTATTGCTTTTGTGATCCAAAGTTAATGCTGATTATTTGACCATATCAAGCCTTCACACTTGAGTTCCCCTCATGAGAGAATAAAAAAAAAAAAGCCAGAGGAGATTTTCAAAGGTTGGGCTTTGAATGGAGCGGAGGATAACGTGTACGGTGGCACAGCGGAGGAATAAAAATCACCACGACGGGTCAGCTGATCAGGCAAGTTTAGGCAGAAAGGACAGAGGGCCTCCTGGGGGAGGGGGGGGGGGGTTAGGCTTTGCCATATGAATGCTGCACAGTGAAGGTGCGCCGCCAACCCTCCACCTATCCTTTATAATCATAATCCATTTCCACTGCTATTGTCCTCCATGGAAAAAGGCTCGCTCCATGAGATCGCCAAATGAGTGAGAGAAAGAGCAATAACAGTGTAGGACTAGTGTGTGTGTGTGTGTGTGTGTGTGTGTGTGTGTGTGTGTGTGTGTGTGTGTGTAATAAAAGGGGGGTTTGGGGGGGGGATCTCGCCAACTGAATGCCTATTAGAAAGTCTCCCCCCTGAAACCAACCTGCCTATCCCACCCACAGTCTCCCTCTCGGCCTCACCCTAAACCTACCGAGGCCTATAATCATACGCTTGGATTTCTCTTGGATGACACCAACGTCGAGTCGTGGCGGCGGCGGCGGTTAAACCGCTCCGCCTTCGAGAACACGGAATTAGATTTAGGATGGCGAGCAGAAAAAAAAAAAAAACGAAAATGAGGCGGAGCACCGTGCTTTCGGTCTTAACCCGACGTTTTGAGCTTATTATTAACCCCTCTGAGGTGTGTGTGTGTGTGTGTGTGTGTAGGTGTGTGTCTGTGTGTGTGTGTGTGTGTGTGTGTGTGTGTGTGTAGGTGTGTGTGTGTGTGTGTGTGTGTTTCGCCCAAAGGGCCCCGTCTTGCCCCTCTGCTCGCGGTCTCATTACCGAGTGAGTGAGCGATAGCGGTTCTGCTTGGGCGATGAAGGGAGTGAAGAAGAGGAGCCGCCTCAAAAAAAGAAGGGGATTTTCTGGATTTTTTTTTTTTTTTTCATTAATCAGATTTTGTGTTTCCTCGTTTTAAGAGAAATCAAATCATAAAAAATGGTGGCGGATGGATTTTAAAACAATAATGTTCGGAATCAACTGCATCGTATGACGGTGTATTGTAGGTCATACAAAATAGCCAATAGCTATACGATACAATGTATCAAATTAAACATTGTTTGTTTCCCGCTAACACAGGATGTTTACCGTTGCTATGACAACAAGTGAAAGCTACCGCTAGCATCTTAGCCCAACCGCCCCGATCAATAAACACCCATAAGATGATAACATGGCCTCATATGAATAAATCCAACAATAAGCATCACCATCATCACCCTAAGGACCTTAACGAGGCGTCGTCACACGTTGGGATGATTCATTACAAACATAAACGTGGATCTACAAAACACTTACGTTATTAATTTGAAAAAGCACAATAATTCAAACAGAGGAATATAGAATATAATACACCCAGGCTTCATACACGGCAAGTGAGTTATTTTTTTCTTATATATATATATATAAACTCATAAATTAGCAACTTTTTCTCATAAAATTGCAATTTTTTCACAGAATATGGCCCCCTCTCTCGGCTCTGTGTTTTTTTGTTGTTGTTTTTTTTACAGTGGTCCTAATACGGCGTCGTATACAACACAGATAAAAATCTCTCTCTATATATATATTTTTTTTAGTGGGGGGGGGGGGGGGGGGGGGGGGGGGGGCTGCACATGGACGCCACTGTTTGTGTGTATCTTCTTATATAGGAGGAGAGAGAGCCTCACTTAGACGACCTCTCCAAGTGTCCTGTGATTATGATAGCCTGCCATTACCACAAACACACACACAAACACACACACACACACACACACCTCAACAGCTCGCCACCATCGATTTTCACTTAAACCTACAGGTCCGGCGTAAACACCTCTAACCCCCCCCCCCCCTCTTGACCACATCCACAATATTTACCTAGTTGCCAACAGGGGATGTGCTATTGTCGTGTGGCGGCATGGCGACAAAGTAGCGAGAGTCGGCCTCTCCTTTCCTTTGACATCGTCATCGCTCTATTCAACCCGGCGCCGCGGGGGAGGGCCCATGTATGAGTTACCCCCCCCCCCCCCCCCCTCCATTATTTGTTCCTTCCCTGCTCCGTCTGCATCCACCTGGCCGTCTAACTGCTCTATTTCTCCCGTCCTCGCTTCTTCCTCCACCCATTGTCACCTTCTCCCCGTACCGCGTTGGACATAATGGCTTCCTTTCACAATAAAGCGCGGCCTCTTTAGATGGGCTTCCTCGCTGCTGACTGACCTCAACGACCACGGACTGAACCATCGCAGAGCAAAACAAACTTTGTGCTCACCGCTTCAACCACTGGAGGTACACCGAAGAACGTTATTACATATTAGATGAAGGCTAAGTAAACATCATTCATCGTCAGGATGAAAATAAGAATGACTGAATGTTCTCCTGGATAATGATCAGAATTCAAGCAGAATCTTTTTTTGTTTCATTCCAGACAGACATGGTTGTCTTACTCTCCTCACGTTGAAGAAACAGCAGTTTTAGTGGATTGGTAGATAAACACTCACCTTGAAAAGACATCTTTCACTCCGGGGTTCCAATAAAACCGGACCCAGGTCACATGGTCGTCACATGGCTCCATCCTGGAATGGCAAGTCACATGACACGTCTCCTGTCTGTAAACATACAACAATGCAAACATAACGGTACCAAAGATATGAAGCCTCCGGTCAGGTGTCTTATTATTTATTTAATTGCTGTTTTCATTCACGTTTAACACGACTGTCACTGGATTGTCCACTCGTGTTGTTTAACTGTATCAAATATGCTTTTATATGTATCTATGTTCTTAACTATTGGACACATTATTATTATCTTTTGTTTTTATTATTCTAGGATGCCTATAATAACATCAGGGGATGAAAGTAGCCTAACTTGTGTACATTTACATTTGTTTGAATGTTGATTTGTGTCCCTTTTCAAGTATTATGTATTATTAATATAACTATTTTAAATATTGGTATATCGTGACACTCCAAATATGTGTTCATTAGTTTTTCCGTCCCATGTCAACGTAACATGACCTCAGGTCACTTCCAGTCGGCTCCTGACTGACGGATGCTGTTGGAGAGTAGATGGAGGTTCTGTCTGGGGGCCGGTCTGGGGTCCGGTCCTGGGGCCGGTCTGGGGTCCGGTCCCTCTCCAGGTGGTTGTCCAGAGAAAGGCCCAGAGCTTGTGCAGGAATGCAAGGGGTCAGAGGTCGTCCTGCAGGGGGACAGTTACGGAGGAGGCAATTACTTGAGCTTCAATATACAAGCATATAGTAAAAACACACACACACACACACACACACACACACACACTCAGAAAAGTCAATGAATAGACAACCGAAAGAGAGATTTTAGTCTCTTCCTCCACCTCCGTATTCACCTGTCTGTCTCTCTCGGGTGTTTTCGGTAATGTTCAATATTACAGCGGCGGTGGAACATCTGCATATTCATTGGTTGGCACGTTTCCAAGTCCGGCGGTGAAGGAGAAGACGCCGGCCTACAGAGCAGATTAAAAGCACAAGTCAAAGTCCCATGGAGGGGGGAGGAGGGGGGGTTTAATGCACGGTCAGAAAGCAGGCATCATTGATTTCAACACTAAGTGAAGGACAAGGAGTGCAAGAGCTCGATTCCAAATCAATGACACAGTCCAAAATGTCTGCCGCGGCGAGTGCAAGGCGCCCCAGATTGGTGTGCAAAACGCAGAGTGGCACAAATTTTTGTCCGACACACAAACACACACAAACACACACACACACACACACACACACACACACGTGACGAAAACCTCCCGGGCGTTCGAGGAGAGGAGAGAGAGACTCGGCCCGGCAGCCGAGTGACGTCCGCTTTAACGTTTGTTTGTCTTCCAGTCATTTTTAAAATAAAAAAACAGAAAAGCTGGTCTATGAAATTGCACATATGCAAAGGAGAAGCACTTACAGGGATCCTATAGAGACCAAAGCAGTGGGTGTGATGGACTAATTAAGTAGGGCCTGTGTACTCCAACATCAATAGGTTCCATCAGACTGCACATAGCTTCTATAATGGCACATCCATGGCCAATCATAGCAGGAATACTGCTGATTACACACCTGCACATATGCACACATTTAAACACATGCAACGCCAACCAAAAAGAAAATATACATATATTTAGTGAATTGGATTTGAATACTTCAACGAAGGCTGAAATCTGGCCCATGATAACTTTCCACAAATGCAAAAAAAAAAAAGATGGATGCTCCGATCAAGTAAGACTTAATTATATGTTTCCCTGCTTGTGAAGTTTAAATCAATAAACAAGCTAAAATCTTGAAAATATAAAGACATTTGCAGAATAAAGAGACGTTAAATGCATAAAGAGGAAGAAAAGGGGGTCAAATTCTGGACTCTCGTCCGAGCAGGAATTAAAATGTTTCATATCGAGCAATCCGAAATGAATTAGGTGAGGCTAGAAAGGAGGGAGAAGGGAAGGGAAGAAAAAAATCAATGGATCCCCGGCTGCGGTGAAAAAAAGGGGGACGGCATCACGAATGGGATTTGCCAGTGGGGCACAGCAGCTGCCAAATAACCTAGAGCTAAAGAATTACAATAATACTGATGAAGTGTGCGAGGGCTTTTAGAGGCATTTCTGGAAAATCGCTCTGATGGAGGCATAACAACGCTATCTAATATGACTGCCCTCGCCGCCACCGCCGCCGCCGCCTGTGAAGAGACAGATGTGACGCCGCCACCGTCCCCAAAACTAGCAATGCCGGTCGCTCACAAAGAGAGAGGCAGAGGAATCGAACCTTCAGGCTCATAATTAGTGCAAAACACACACAAACAAAGTTGTCTCGTGCCGGGACAGTCAAAATATATATATATATATATATATATATATATATATAGTATATCTTAAGTTGTTCAGAAGAGAAAGGAATAAACATGGAGGAGTTGCTATTTACGATCATTCATATTCCAGACCTTGTTGTTACATGATGTTGAATGAAATAGAGGCTCCGTGGATAATAGCATGAAGCCGATATTAGCCGACATCGGCTACAGGCCGCTGATGGTAACAGTGTAGTTAATTATGTGAATATTGATGCCCTTAATTGATAACTGTACTACTAGGAAAAGAACTTGACTCACATTGACGTCACCAACCAGAGGAACAAACGTGTGGTATTCATAGACCATACAGAAGAAGTGGACAAAGTCGCCATGACGACGCCCATTAGTTTGAGGACCAGAGCTTCAAAGCCTCGAGGTCGACATTTGTATTTGTTTGTTTATTTGTACCGCAAGTGACACAAGAGGGAGGAGCTAGGTACAACCAGTCAAGAAGTCATAGTTCACTTCACTTTTCTGATAGCAAACAGGCACAATGTGGTGTTCCTCAGGGTAGCTACTCGGGACCTCTGCTATATTCTGTATTCACAAATGATCCTCTATCAGTATTAGAAAAAACAACAAAGCAAGTGGTAACGTATGTAGATGATTCGAGGATGTGAAGTGCAGGCATTTAAGAAAAATAGACGATAAAGTAGGGCGTGTTTTAGGGGCGTGGCTACCTCGTGATTGACAGGTCGCCACCACCTCATTTCCTGAACAGATTACAGTGATCTTCCAAGAAACCACAGTATTTTATTATCTGACAACACAGACCAGTTGAGGATGTATCTCTTATCACAGAGGAGAAATCTGCTCTAATCTACTGTCGTCTAAGAGCTGCAACACGAGGGAACTCTTTATGAAATCACTTTATTAAAACACGTTCACTGAAGGCTTTAAATGAGTATTTAAGGCAATTAACTGCCAGGATGAAATGATTCTCCTGGCATGCTCGTTGTGTTTTTGTTATGTAAGGTAATGTGAGGACGGGGGTTCTGCCATGTAACCTGGTTATTATACTTTCATAATCATTCATCGTGAGTTCAGCTAATTGGATCCTAATTTACTGAACTAATAAACTAAACAAAGGTGTTTTTCTATTATTCTCCGGTGTGATTTTTACATCATAATCTATTTGTAGCAACACTTTGCCAAACTATAACTCTTCACCCGTCAGGCTTCAGGAAACTCGACCCCACCGCTGTTTTTATGATCCCAGCTGTTAATGTTTGAGATGAAAACGAGAACGAAAAGCAAGAATTTCTTCCTCCATTACATTTTGAGCATGCAGCTGTTAAAAAAAGAGGAGGGGGGGATAAGACGGGGTGAATTAAAAAAAAAGGATGAGAGGAACAAGCTCCCATCATCTATTTTATGCTGCGTTTAATTTACATTTTCTTTTTGCGGCCGATAAAAGCGGACAGGGAACACAAGGACGATGACACCCGGAGAGCCCGGCGGGTCAGAGGGCGGCAGTTAACCTGTCAGAAGCAGAGTACTGATTAGAATAAATCTACACACACACTAGAGGTCAGCTCGGGCCGACCCGCCACTCTCTTCGTGTGTGTGTGTGTGTGTCTGTGTGTGTGTCTGGGAATGTGAATGGATCTGAATGAAAGCATGAATGTGCGTTTGTGTTAAACTGTTTTTGTTCCACTATTAACGAAGTATGAGGACACACATCTTTAGTTACATTTAGTTCAATATGAGACTTAATGTTCCGTTCATAATGAACATTTTAAGGATTATTAGGACATTTTTGGCGAGGTTGGTATCAACAGGGTCTGTCAACAAAAAAGTCATCTTTTATGAATGTTTGATGTAACTTAAATTAAATTACTGTATTTTATGTTGATTTATTTTTATTGAAAACCTTTTGTATATTATAGGGTTTGTCTGGGTTAGCAACGCTGCCTCACAGCAAGAGCAGGCCGGGTTCTAGTCCGGGATGGGGATCCTTCCACAGTCCAAAGACTGTCCCATAGGTGTGAATGTGAGTGTGACTGGTTGTCTGTCTCTATATGTCTGTGATAGTCTGGCGATCTGCCCAGGTGAACCCTGTCCAGGTGAACCCTGTCCAGGTAACCCCTGCCCAGGTGAACTTTGCCCTATGTCAGCTGGGATCGGCAGCTCCCCGAGGTCTGCTTTAGGGGGCGGGGCTTACCTGCTGATTGACAGGTCACTACCACTGCAGTTAGCTACTAAGATGACAATAAACCTAGCTGTAAAGTTGACCTTGAATTATAGAAGCTAACTTCGTTGGATGGATCCAGATCTAGTAAGGTGTTCCTCAGATCCACCCGTCGCTCCTCCACAGTCCAAATATGGTCACTTCCTTCACTGGTTGCAAAAAATTACAAGATGGCTTCCTTACACCACTGCCAAGTCAATAATATTATCCTAATGCAGCTAGTTTCTTGTGAAACTAACGTATTATAAAACCTCTAAACAGATCCGGACTATCTTTCCATAACAATCTTCCAGCGGCTGTTTATTCTAAACACCTCCGGCTCGTAGAACGGGATGAATAAAGAAGGTAAACCACGGAGCTGTCATGCCCGTCTCCTCTCTAATGTGAGTAGAAGTGGAGGGCCTGCTCTGTGGGGTGGAAATCTAACGCAACATAAACACTAGACTTCATCTCTGGGACTCGGAGGGCGAGACCCTGCAGCCCCCTCTCACCGAGGATGAAAGAGCTACCGCCTGAAAAAAAGAGTGAGGCTGCTACATGCACACATGCACACTGCCAGACTCGTGCACACGCATAGAATACCTCATATGAAGAGCTGGAGGCGATCACAGTGTGAGCCACCATGTGGGATGCATCCGGGCCCTCACACCTATGGAGGGTGGAGAGCCGGGGGCCGACGGCGTAGGGTGAAGTGAGGTTAGCCGCCGGAGAACCGCAAGTCTGGGTTTGTACGCTCACAATGAATGAGCTCAGAAACAGAAACACCATTTTTCTTCTCATATTTTTTAGACATTTACAGATTAAATGTAGTATTTTGATGTTAATATTGTCCCTTTTTTGGCTCAGTTGCAAGCAAACGGATGCTAATGAGCATACAAGGGTCGCCTCGAATTTTCATTTAAATGGGAGACGCACTAACAAGGAATCTTGGCAGATTTGCATGTCATCTGTTTGCAGAGGCTACACTGTATGCTGATGGTCTCACTACCAATACAACAAAAAAACAGCCTCCAGTCTGCATATTTTCAACATTTTTCATAACCTGTTTCATTTATCTGCGGAGGCACTTCACCGCTGCCAGACACCGCTTCACAATGGTGTGGAGTGGGCTTATGTAAAGCTTGTTCACAGCACAATAAAAACCTATCATTTCAAATATGAACCGACAGGAAGGATTTCCAAAACTATAAGAATAAAAAACTAAAACTGTAAAAGTACATCTTTGACTAGAAGACTGAATTGAGGGAGCGAAGCAAACAATGAAGCCATCATCAATCATCTCTGCTGGTTTCCTGAAGGAAGCGACATGTGGCGGTGTCGTCCACGAGGCAAACACACACTCGCACAGGTGGCCGTCACAAACACCGAGCGGATCCGCGGCGAGCTCGGCGTGACGCCGTTAAACCTGTGACTGCGTCTCCCTGATCAGAGGACCTTTTTCAAAGGGTTTATATATACGATCGCTGGGCTTTAGCCGAGGTCTCGTCATGCCCTCTATTACCATGTCAATGCACACAAGTGGTTGTAATATGAAACACTTCGTATGCGACTCCACAAAGGTTGGACTTTTCCTTGACAGAGGATTTGGGCTTAAATTCATATCGGCTCCCAATGGTGACGTATTTTCACAGCCAATCAAGGAGCCAATGTCAACAGAAACTTCTGCCCAAATACTCTATTTCATATTCAAATTTAAACGTTAAAACTTTGCTAAAACCATTACTATTGTTATAAGATAATTATAGTCTCTGCAGTTTGGATAATTTGCCAAAAGTGCTGTATTTATCTTTAACCTCAACCACCAGATTGTTTGGTACATTGAAGCATCTGCCCCCTGTTTTGGAAAAGGGGGCGGGTGCTTTTAAAAACATCCATGGCAGGTGATTGGTGGATGAACCAGCTGTCAATCAAACTCTTTTCCATTCGGAGACGCCTTCAGTGTCGTTCTTCCTTCTACTTCTTTAATGAAGAAACGCAGCATCACTCGCCTCTTTAGAAGTTCAGAACAAACACACAGAAGCCCCGCCCCCTCGCTGCTAGTCGCTCCTCACAGGATGCCGATTGGTCAAACCGATTGGTCTGACTAGATGGATTTCTTGTGTGATATGGTGCCTGGGAGTGAAAATGTCACATCACCATCATCCTGACCAAAATTCGCAATTCACAATATTATCCGATTTAAACACTTCAAGTCGTATTTTAACAAACTGGAATCATTCAGAAACAAATCATCTTAAATAAGATGATCGTAAATCATAAAGCCTCCCTGCATAAATAAAGTTAAACATGTATTCTGTATCCTGTATTTTTTAAATCAGACTCTAGTTTTTCTATGATAGACAGCTATTTAAAGTCACTCATGACAATATTTATGATTATCCCAATACGAATAGAAATTCACCACGCTCGACTTATCATAGCGTGGTGACATCACCAGAATCCAGCTGCCATATAAGGTAAGAATTTATCCATGTTTTAACTAAATATCTGTATAAATGTAATATTAACAACATCCACAGGGATGGTGTCTTTACGCGGAAGCACTGAACGCATACTTGGTCGTAGTGTCGTGTGTACTATAAAGAAGTATCTGTATTCTTTGTTGTTTCTTTAATTATATATTTGCTTTTAGGGGGAAAATATATCCAGCATTTTAATAGACGTGCAATATGGTGGCAATACTAATAAGAAAAATGTTAATCAGTATCACAAGTTCTCATAATGTCAGAGGGGAGGGGACGACTTATGCTGCATATTCATGAGGTATTTATTAAATGCACAATAAGCTGAAACTGCAATGAGAGTCCTGGCAGAGGCAGGTGCAGCAGCAGCAGCAGCAGCAGCAGCAGCAGCAGCACAAAGCCCACAGGTATCTCCCATCTTTCTTTGTGTGAGTCAGCCGGAGAGATCAGTGGTGTCAGAACCATCAGGCCCCGCCTCGGCCACAAAGGGGGGGTCAGGTCAGGGGAACCTCTTTCTTCCTCTGACCTATTGTTCTTCCTCGGTTTGAAAACACGCCGCGGCCCTTTCATCCGCAGCTCTGCGCCCGGAGAAACAGGAAGTGTCGGCATCACAGACTCCATCCATCATCCGCGGCCAAAAGACCTGTCACATTTATAGACTTTTGACTCTCATTGTTATCGCACTTCCAACGCCAGCGTTCCTCAGGACGATCCGCTCCTCCGACGCTGGTTGTGATATTTCCGTACTTTCTTATTTCTGTTAATTACGCTTTGATGGACGCCACGAGTGTTTGGATCTGATATGGCTTAAGTTTCCTCCCCTCCAGAGAGCCAGCGCAGCGGTCCACTCAGACAGGCTTAGCTCTCCTTGCAGCTCCAGGCCAACTCTAATAGCAATCAATGAAGTCCCAGACACAATAGCTAATTCAATTTCCCTGGACCAGGTTTCTCATCAGGGCTCAAGGTCCTGTCCCCAGCTGATAGGGGGGGGAGGCCCCCCAGAACATGTCTGGAGGAGTGGAGGGGTTTATCCCGAACCGTCAGCCAGCCTTCCTGTAATAGACACAGATAACCGGATTGCAGGAGGAGGAGGCAGAGTGGGGCGAGGTGAGGACCGGCTCACCTGCCTGCGTGCCCAAAGTGAGGCCCTCGCACCCAGCCGCGAGTTCCATCCCCTCTCCCCCGGACCCCCAGCCCTCCCCCATTAAAACCACAAACTCAATCAAGAGACTTAAACTCCCACTTTTGCCACCTTCAATGAGATTTCAGAGACTTAGGGCAAAAAAAAAAAGAAACCGAGAGAAGTTGGGGGGGCCGAGGGGGGAGATTAACATCTGTGTGGCTTCGGTTCACTTACCTGGGGTCCCCGAATGATTCCACCGAGAGCAAAAAAAAAAAAAAAAGCCCAGTGAGTATCCCAAAACGGTAACAAAAAAAAGAAAAAGTGAGAGGATAAGAAGAGAGGCGGCACCCTCCTCTGGCTGTCTGACAGCTGGTGACCCATGGGGGCAGAGGTTTGAGGAGAAGGGGATCAAAGACGGACCGAGAAGGAGAGGAAAGCAGTATGTGAACAAATATAAGGGAGGGAGGGAGGGGGGGGGAAAGGTATAGTCAATGATCTCGTTCTGTCTCCTTCGATCTCCCCCTCCCCTCGCTCTTTGCTCGGCCGTTCAGCTCTCCTGGACGGTAACCTGCTGTCCACACCAGTCACAGTGAATAATACAAGGCCAGAGTGAGGCCTAAGTGTGCAACAATCTCCTACATGCGCTGGGACAACAGAGTAAACAATACCAACATCAGAGACACAACAGCCCTCAGGCTCTGCAGCCCGGCTCTCACACAGCCTCTGTGAAGTGTGGGAGCGTGCACGAGAGCGTGCACGAGAGCATGCACGTGGAGGTGTGCGTTTTTGGTCTGCACGTTGGTGTGAAAGCCAGATATATACTCCAGTTCTTCCTGCACCATTTGGGATCCCCGGTGAGAAGACACCCGATGGCAGCCGGATTATCCGATACGTTTAAAACACAAATCAAAGACACGAATGCACAATAAGGGAGTAAAACACACTGATTTCCACGGCGGACGTGGCGATGTATGTTTTCTGAGGCGTTGAATGGCGCGTTGTCGGACCGGCGTGGCAGACCCGGTCCAGACTGGCCTACAATGAGCTGGACGCCAGCCAAAAAACGCCTCCTCTCCAACAAAAAAACAAACATTTCAGACGCCTTTCAACTCCGAAGACCAAAGAAAGGAAGAAAAAAAAGGAAAATGTAATTTTTTTTAACAGAAAAAACCCTCTTAAAACGTCTTAATATGTGGAGTGAAAACAACATCGGCGGTGTGATTAATGAAAATGTCAGATAATTGTTTTCCTTGCAGCGTTTCATTATCATCCCCCCCTCCCCTCCTCCCTCCCTCCCGCCTGAACTAAAGCAAGAATTCATGAAATATGTAATTTAGCGCTGACCTTTGTCAGAGTTCAGCAGGTCCTCCATCTGTGTGAGAGGGAAGAATGATGACCCCGCTAACAGCTTGCCTGCGACTACCTGCTGATCCAAAAACACTGGCCAGACATGAAGCCCTGCATAGTCAGAGGATCAAACAGGCTTATTTCAGAGAAACAGAAAGAAGGAGGGGAGGGGGGAGCTTTGGGGGGGTCCAGTGATACATTCTGTGCTACTTCGGCCACCGGGGAAAGGAAATGTGAAGGAGATGGAGACGGTGAGAGGACGGACGCCAGAGGACGAGAATGGGGCCGCCATTAGAGGTAACCCGTATACTACAAAAAAAAAAAAAAAACGGTGCTGTTTGAAGCCTAATCCCCCCTTTTTACATTCTTAATTAGGAAACAACAAGCCATAAGCCCCTTTGTTGTGCTGACCCACACGTACAAAACGCCTATTGTGTGTCGGTGTGTTGAGATCTGAGGGGGAACGTTTCCTCTCCGCTCTGCTTTCACCGGTTTGGGACGAGAAACCGTTTCTGAAACGCCGGCGCCGCGGGAAGTCAGTTTGTTGGGGGTTTTTTCTCTTTTTTCGCCTCAATTTGCTCCTCGAGTGGCTCGAGATGAATTCATGATGATTTTTTTGTTTTATTGAAATTATACGACTGGGCGATCGATTGGAGGGAGGAGAGGGGGGAGGGGGGAGGTTTACCCACATTTTCGCCACCAAAGACACAGATTTGAGGCGGTTGTGTTTGACGTCAAACTGTAAATCAATACGGAACGGAAGCTTATTATTACAGAGGAGAGAAAATATGAATCTGGTTTTAAAAAGGGCAGACATTTATTTATAATAAATATGCATCTTTACATCACGTATTTCTGAGGTAAAACACTGATTTTATCCTTATTGATGATGTGCATGTATCCCTGCTCAGCCATGTGTCTCACACACACACACACACACACACACACACACACACACACTCTACTCATCTCCTCTCAGTATGGGCCTTGTATCCTGAGCTCTCACACACACACACACCTAAATTTATGTGCTCACACACACACACACACACAGAAAACAGCTGGGGAGCTCGGTGGCGGGTGACGTGAAATGCCCACAATGGCTCCGGAGGGATTAATTTCTCCCATTTTATTTGTTTATTACTGCATGAGGAGCGACTGGGGCGGCGGCAGCACAACAAACAGGATGTAGCGGAGAGAGCGGCTTCCTCCCGCCGCCACTGAAGCTCACGCTGTTTCCTGTATTAACACGACTGAAGCTGCTGTGAGATTCTGCCTATAATAATAATAATAATAATAATAATAATAATAATAATAATAATAATAATAATAATAATAATAATAATAATAATATGGTTTACGTATCAATTAAAATATATTGATAAAGAATGACTATAGCAGCTGCAAGAAGTATGACCATATGATGAAATAGAAATGTGTTTTTATTCATCATCCACCTTCCAGTGGTTTAATATATATGTTGTTTGTAAACACAATTAATCAGCACATAAGTGTGATGGTATTTCAAAAACACAAGGTGTAGGCTTCTCCTTCTTTGCCAAAAAAAAAAGCCATTCACAGAAAAAAAACCTGAGGGTTTTAATGTCTTATTAAAATTTCCAGTACAATGAGTTCAAATAGATTTATTGGGATTCATGAGGGGAAGCGCTGCATAAGGAGAGCACCAATTATACATACGAAGAAAAAAATCCATTGTATTTAACAATGACTTACAGCTGAGGTTCTCATCAGATTAAAGGAGAAGTCATTCATTATCAAAGCTGATAAAAACAAAAGAGTCCAGGATAGAATATTGTCTGTTTTTATGGTGTTTCATGTCATTAATATGTAATTGAATACTCTGGGAATGGAAGATAAAGTGCATTCTTCTCTCTTTAATACAGATGATAAAAGTGTGATATTCCTTTACTCGTACAGGTGCAGAAAACTACCTAATGTGTCTTTAATGACCTGACCTTCAGGGAATTAAGACGTGAGTCACTCTGGGTTCAAAACACTTGGAAATATATTAAAAAGTAGATTAAAAAATGATATAAACAGGGTAAAAATAAACTAGGCTAGTGTATGTGGTGATATTTGAGATAAATCTGGGTTCCAGTGTCACCCACGATGGGCTTGACCTCCTTTTTTATTTTTGAGAGATATTTTTGTACCTTCTTAAGCCGCGTTCCTCCCTCCTCACAGCAAGAAACCCACTCTGGCTATCTCATACTTACACACACACATACACACACACACACACACACACACACACACACACACACACACAGACACACACACACACACGCATTTACACTGTGAAGACTCAATACACATCTAAGAACACGAAACCACCCGACAGCCTTTTTAAATCTGGCTCAGATGAAAAAATGAGCAAAAAAATGTCAATTAACTGTAAATGGAATAAAATCAACAGACGGGGAAAAGAGCATTCTTCAAATTAATTTCATAATGTCCATTCAGAGTGTCGTGTTTGTCCACGTTTTTTTAATTTCCAGCTAACTGGCACACACAAAAAAAAAAAGATATTCAATTAGTTAATTAAGTATGATCCAGCTGCGTGCCATCTCTCCACACCGGGGGCCGCCGTCCCCCCGCGGGCTGCTGGTCTAAGCCTCGCCGGCACTAATTATCACACTGACATTATCAGGATGTACCTGCTCTGGTTCTGGAGAGGTGGGCGTTGTGGGCCCGGATACGTGATATTAAAAGGCCTCGGCGTACGGCGTGGGAGCGTGACAGGCGCCGGTAGTTTGAGTCCCTTGTTTTGGCTTCTCATAGGTCAACGCAGAGAGACGAAGAGCTGCTGCCTGCAGGCCGTCAGAGACCTGAACCAGGACCGGGGAAGTCCTGAAGGATGCTAAAGGTCAGGCTATGATGTACATTATGTAGATTTATCTCCTTCTGCTTGTATGTATTATGAAGTCTGGGAGTCTGTCACTTAACGTACTTGTATATTGTAGATATATACTGTATATATATATATATATATATATATATATGTATATATGTATACACATAAAAAGTGTTGCTACCAAAGAAACAATTTAACGTCAGATTTAGGCAACAAAACCATTCAGTTAGATTTGGATAAACATCATGGTTTTGGTTTAAATTAAGTATGTAAAGTATATAAAATGCTTGAAAGAGTGTAAATTTCACAATAAGGCAACACTTTGGGACACGAACTCTGGTATCCTCTTGAAAGTCTTGTTTGTTTCTCGCTGTTAATGTCAGATTTAGGTAACAAAACCATTCAGTGAGATTTAGATTAAACATGGTTTTGGTTTAAATTAAGTATGTAAAGTATGTAAAATAGGCGACATGAACACTGGTCTCCTGGTTGAAAGTCTTTTGTTTGTTTCTTACTGTTTTGTCTTAAAAGGCAAGACATTTGGAAATATATATATATAATCCTGAAATCTCGTAGAGGATTCAGCCTGTTTTCTCAGAAATATCCCGACATAACCACCGACATGCTAACAGCGTGTTGAAATGACCCGTCGGCATGGAAACGGAAAGTCTCCATGCCAATTGGCATCCTTTGTCGTCATGGACACACGCAGATTAAATCCACACGAACCAGCAACACAGTGACGTCATATAAACGGTGAGAAACGAACACGAGACTTTCAACCAGGAGACCAGAGTTCGTGTCCCAAAGTGTTGCGTCGTTGTGAAATGACTTGATTCAAGAAACTTGTGCAACCCTTACTGATAGCGATGTACTGTTGCACTTTCTTCCTACATATCTACGCATCGTCGTCTTGTCACTTCGGATCCAAGCGTCTGCTAAATGCGTTAAATGAAAATGTAAATTACGTTTGTGAGGCACGTATTTTACATACGATACATATTTATACTTCAATCCAAAACCATGGTGTTCTTTCCAAAGCTAATAACCTAAACTTGACATTAAACTGTTTCCGTGGTAACGACACTTTCATGTGTTTCTCTGCCGTGCATCTGATTATTATAAGAAAAAAATGCAGTGTTCAGGTTCACATCTCTTTATAAAGTATAAGTTGGACGAAAAAACAAAGAAACAGAAAGGGGGGACGTCGAGACAATGACGGTGTTTGCTGTTATACTCAGAGACGCTATAGATAACCACAAAGAGACTTCCTGTGAGCTGGAATAATAATAATAATAATAATAATAATAATAAAACATCCTATAAACGACCCGCCGGAAACACACCAGCAACCTCAACCTCTTCTATTTTAAAACCAGAATCTCACCTAATTAAAACACACTACACACACACACCGAGTGTCCGACGTCTACCTGACAACTGACAGGCCCCCGATGTGATTAAAGGGGCTGACTGGAGGGAGGGGCCTCTGCCAGCCATCCACGGCAGGCCAAAAGTGATCACCATGGCGATGGGTAATTACAGCTGTCAACACATCCTGCCGTCCCTGCTGGCACCGAGGGGCTTTTTTGATTGTGGCCTCGGCGACAATGATAGACAAGCGCTCTCCCCGCCGAAACGCTCCAATCACATCCCCCCCCCCCCCCCTCCCTCTGCTCCATTTAGCCGCTACGCTAACGCTCACATGGCCCACACGACGATGACGACAACGCCACGACATCCCAAGACCACTTTTAATTGTTTCTCCCCTCCTCTCCCCCCTCTATCTCCCCCCTCTCCCCCTTCTGCCGTGCGGACAGCTCAGAAGTGCAAGTGTTATTACATGAAACTCCCGCTGTAGCATTAATTGAAGGGAGATATGGCGGGACAAAGCCGGCGGGGGGCAGAGCATTGCCCATTATCACTCCAGCTTTCAACAGGTCTCACATTTTGGAAACTGCAAATTGCAAAAAGGGGGAGAAAAAAACTTGCAAGGGCAAAATGTTTGACATTATTTGATCTGCAACCATATGGTGTAAAGGAGGGAGGGGGAGGGGTCAGCACATACAAAATAGATAAATAAGAAAACAAGAGGCTGAGAGGATGTGAGCAAAACAAATCAAGAAAATAATCATGTAATTAATGAGGGGGTTTCACCGCGTCAAGAGCTCTAACCTCTCCTCCGCCGTGCCCTTGCCTCCGATATGGCCGACAGTGACATCCCGGCATGGGGGGGTGGAGGGGGGGGGGGCAGCCAGCGCTACAAGTTCACATTGAGAAAAAAAACACAGCCTCGTGACGGTTGATCTAAGTTGGGGCCACATTAATGAAATCCTCTCTTAATTACCCGGCTTGCTTTCGTCCTTAATCTGACCTAATGTGGCTAATAACTGGACCTGAGCAACGGTCAGAACGGCAATTAGCAACGGAGGCAACCTGGCAAATGTGGAATTCTCAAATGAGAATCGTTGTTTTCATAATTTCAGACGGCGTTCCTGGTTTTTACAGCTCAAAAACAAAATGAAGAAGAAGAAGTAATAAAAGGAACAAAACATCCTCAATGCTATAAAAACGAGACTTCCACAGAAACATCACATCAAAGGTCACGTTTGAATATGAATCCCGTTCTCCGGCTAACACGGCGGACCTTTGATTCTCCGACAGAAACAGTTTTATTTTCCTCTTTAAGGAGGTCTCGTTCCCCGTAAATTCCCTGAAAGTGGATGACTGATACAGAGCCGGCGTCTGACAAAAACAGATGAGTGTTCCTCCTGAGGCGCAGAGAGAGGGGGATTGTGGGTATATGGAACGAGTTAGCGCCGCCTGTTATTGCAGCTGATCATAAAATAAAAAAAAAAGAAAATAGGGTTACGTGTATGGGAATTCCACTGTAAGAACCGGAAAATGTTTGTTCCTATAAAAACATGTTAATGCAAAACAGTTAGACGGAATACAGAAAGTTAATGAGGTCATAAAGTCGAAGCATTTCATTGTTAATTAATGAACATAAGAAACTTTAACAGCTTTAATAGTTTACATTTCCTTAGATAATATTATAGCTAATAATAATAATAATAATACATATTATTTGTAATGCACAGAAACAATCTCAAAAATACAAAAAAAATCAGATTAAAAAACAAGTTTAAAAAAAGCACAAAAAGAGCACTAAAGGCTGAACTGGGAAGGAAAAGCGAATCCTTACTGGTGCTGGTGTTTGATTGAATCCCCCCCCCCCCCTCCCCCCGCTCCGTCCACCAATGGGGTGCAGGCGAGCGGATTAGCAGGAATCCTGAAGAGGAAGTTTAAACAAGAGGAAACATTAAGTTTGAAATAAAACACAGGAAACAGGGTTAACGGCGACTCCTCCCAGCCGGTGCCAGTGGCGGGGGCTTTTCTTTTTTCTTTTTTTTTTTACCCAATTATCCTTTGGTTAACGGGATTAATTACTCTAACTTCTCTTTTTCTTTTTCTTCCCCTCCCCGAAGCAAACGGGCAATAAATCCTTCTCCCCGCTCTAATTAGCATAACAAGTTACAAAATCATTACGGCCTTAAAGTGCTTACAGAGAAAACAGGAGCGCACAGGATGCAGGATGGCATTTTAGGAGGGCTATTTAATTGAATAAAAATGTTTGAGGAGGTGAGAAGAGGGAGGGGAGGGGGGGTAAACGCCACGGAGGTGATGCTAGATGGGGGGGGGGGGTCAGACCGAGGGACTTCCACAGGACCCTGTTTGTGTTGGGCATGCAAACACACAATAAAAGACTTCCCCTGAACCACCTTCCTCATTTTTTTGGGGTCCCTTCGCTCGCTATATCCGCCGCCCCCGTTTGCCCCAAAAAGCCCACGCCGCCGAAGTCTGAGGGCAAAAAAAAACCAGCCGTTTTCTAGCCAACCTGTTTAGCATGAGTCCCACCCGGTCGTCTGCTTTCACTAACCTGTCCTGACAAGTACCCAGATTAACGTAATCTTATATCAGTGCAGAGGAGCAGAAGAGAGCAGATGGACCCCCCTGTGCACCTCCACCACCACCACCACCCCTTCCAACACACACACACACACCAGAAACCCACTCATAAACACACACACACATCACAGGCTTCGAGCTGCAGAGTGCTTAGCATGCAGAATACAGCAATTCATGTTCTCCCAGCAAAGTGCCACAGTTTGGATGCTGCTGTTTGGGGAGGAATGTTCATATGTTGAGCCTCAGCGAACACTGTGGTCCTGCTGGTGTGTGTGTGTGTGTGTGTGTGTGTGTGTGTGTGTGTGTGTGTGTGTGTGTGTGTGTGTGTGTGTGTGTGTGATTTCAATGTAAAAAAAAAAACTCCATTCATTCACAAATTAAACAAACTCATATTTTTTCATGTAATTGAATAAGACGAGTCAACGAGAGAGACTGTGAGGGGGGGAGTTTTGGTGATTTCTAACACTTGTCATCTGCCGCGTCGAAGTGAGCTTGTCTTTTTTTTTTTTTTTTTTTACAGTTTCGGTGGTAAAATCTCAACAACTTTGCTAAACTGAACAGATGGGCTCGCTAATTAGCGGCGCTCAGGCTGCAAGTTTGTTTATAAAGAGAGAAAGGGTTCCAGACATCTTGACACATTTTATTAACATATCATACCTTAAAGCTATGCTTCTTGATACCCACCAGGCTCTTTAGCTAACACACACACACACACACACACACACACACACACACACAATCACACACACACACACACACACACACTCTGCCGTGTGCATCGGTGCACAGACGTACACTTTACACACCGGGGAAACAATAAAAGTCAGCGTTGCGAAACGGAACACCCTGTATGTGTGCTCATGAATATGCACAATTAACCGTGTGTGTGTGCGTGTTTGCATGTGTGCACCGTATGCATATGTGTGTGTGTGTGTGTGTGTGTGTGTTTGCATGTGTGCACCGTATGAATATGTGTGTGTGTGTGTGTGTGTGTGTGTTTGCATGTGTGCACCGTATGAATATGTGTGTGTGTGTGTGTGTTTGCATGTGTGCACCGTATGAATATGTGTGTGTGTGTGTGTGTGTGTGTGTTTGCATGTGTGCACCGTATGAATATGTGTGTGTGAGGAGGTAGTGTTTGTTTATGAGGGTGTCACCGTGTGTGTGTGTGTGTGTCATACGTCCATGTCCTTGGTAGAGCGGTGGCATGCCCCCCCCCCTGTGGTTTTTGTCAGCTTTCACTATTGTGCGTCAGGACATCGACACTAGATGATGTCCCAAAGCAGACGGGGCCGCCGAGGGGCCGCCGAGGGGCCGCCGAGGGACCGCCCGGCTCCATCGGTGGCATTTAAACCTCCTGCCGGGACCCACTTAGACCAGGAGGGTGGGGGTGGGGGGCATCGCGGCGCCCCACCCTCCACGGCGATGCAGCGAGATGTGAAAGACAATGACAGAGGAACGGGTAGATGATAGAGAGACGATACAGCTCATACTCTCTCTTTGCGGCGGTCCGGCGTTTTTTTCGGCGAGCCACACATCGCCATGGTGATCCTGGTTAAGAGGCTTACATGCAGGCCCATGCTGATGGTTGCTGGGGGGGGGGGGGGGGGGGACACTTCCATTGCCATGGTGATGGCTACCGGGAGGACACTCGCATTGCCATGGTGATGATGGCAGGAGCCAGGCATGCCAACCAATGAGATGATGGATTGATGCCATGCAGGAGGCAAAGAAAAAAAAGAGGACGTGACTAGAATGCCCGTCATGTCGACCGTCAAGGAGACTTTTTTTTTTCATACGTTGTATCTTCACTTCCTACAAAGAGATGCTTTCACGGCGGCTAAAATCCTAATGAACAACAACACGGGAGCAGTAATATGTTAATCTGCAGAATACGGAGCGGCTACTGTAAGATTACAAACGGAGGCGCCGGCAGATTACACATTTTAAGATTGCAGATGACATGAATTATGGATAGCAAACATGCAAAGGAGGAGCTTCACATTCAAGGCATGTAGAAATGCAAAAAAAACACATCAAAGAAAAACACAGATTCGGTCATTGGCGCTACGAGGTCGGAGCCTATTTGTGTCGGCGTTTTTGAAATATGCACATTCCATCAGTAATAAGCAAATCTGGTGGTTTCTTCTGGATAATAAAGCTGGAGGAGGGAGGAGGGAGGAGGGAGGAGGGAGGGTTGAGGGCCAGTGGGACGGGGCCGGGAATCAGGGGACCGGGGGAGCTGCCTGAAGGCTTGGACCGGGTCCAAGACTTGGCCCCCCACGTCTACCAAGAGGAGCTGGAGGTGTGTTTGTGTGAGGTGGATCGAAGCATCCTGTACATTCACTAAAACACACACCTCTGTTTCTCCTGCCTCCTCTTTCCTTCTGAGGTGTTTTTCTCCAAGATGGAGGATTCAATCGTCACAATGCAAACACGTGGATGACGTTTTAGTTTAACTCAACATAAACAACGTAACTCACGCGGAAAAAACACAACCAAACCATCTAAAGCTGGTCTCCAACGAACAAACCTGGTCCACAATCATTCCAATCCCGTGGGATTTCCTCTGAGCGTGTCATTCTAACGAGAGCCTCAGACGCTGAAGGGTGACATGTTGGAGGTCAAAGGTCGAGGGACGATACAAAGCGTCAGTATTTGACCCCCGGGGGGGGCGACAGGCTGGTTCAGCACGCCGACAAATACCATCACAACTCAAATCCCTCCACGCAGACTCTTTGGGGGTCTCTATGAGACCTGTATGGGACGGGAGTCAAACAAACACAGGACTCTCACCCAGGAGACAGCTGTTCATGTCCAGCACGAGATTTTCCTGAACCTAACTAAGTGGTTTTGTTGCCTAAACTGAACTTCCTGTGAAGACGTTTATTTTGAAAAGTTCCCTTCAAGTCGACGGTTCACCAAAGATAAGCGGTTTGGGAGAGTGACACCCGACACACAGGAGAGAGAAGGTGTTCAGGAGAACCTGCAGGATACGAGGAACTCCCTTCACGCCGTTCCACACAACACATTAAGTGGCAAACGGAGAGCGTATTCTTTTGTTATAAGATGTAAATATGAGGCTGAGCGTCCAGGTAAATATCGGGGAACGCAGCAGGACGGACACCACGGCGGCTCGGGGGGATAAAACCACTCAGCACGAATGCAAGGAGGGATTTCCGGCGTTGGAACGCTTGGAAATCCAGAGAAACACAGCAGCTGTGTGATAAAAGACACGATGATGTCTCGATATGAGACGATACGACCCTCGGAGGGATAACAGCGTGTGGTCGACCGATGTACTTACTGAAACAATGCAGAAACAATACGACACTTTCAGCTCATCGTTTAAAGGTTGAATAGGTCATTTTGGAAAAACCACAGAAACTTTGGCTTTGAACGCATCGGGGAACCGAAGAAGTCCCGCCTCCTTCGTTCAGACCTCTGTTCAAACAAATGAGAGCTCGAAATGAGAATGAGGAAGTAAGCATTGACAGGTCGTCCAATTACCGTCTCCGGCCCGACTCTTCTGATTGGACAGGGTTTTTAAAGTCCTGCCACGGCCACAGATTAGCTTGTTTTTAGATTCTATGTCAGAGCATTTCATTAGTTGATGGCTATCGGTATGTTAGGAGGATTTAAAGTCATATAACAGAAAGTGTTTCTGGATAGAATCACCTACTCAACCTTTAAGTCATGATTCTGAAAAGTCCTTAAAAAAGTCTGTGACTCTCCTCCGACACAGAAAAATACAAATCGGAAGAAAAACTGGAGCAAAAACGTCGGACATCCTAAAAAAAGAAATGATAAGAAAAGAGAATTACGTAAAGATGATAATCGTGAAAGAATTGAAGGTTTTTCTGTCTCCGGATTCCGGTACCTGAACGCACCATTCAGCAGCCCGCGAACGCATCAAAGGACAAGATAAAGATGAGTGTAAATGTGAAGTGTTGGTGGACTTAAAGCAGCGTAATCAGCGGGGCGTCGGCCTGCAGGCGTCCATGCAGCGGGCTTCTCCTCAGAGATTAACAAAACACACAAACACACGACTAATGCCACTAACTCCATCTGATTCTCCGCCGCCGTGCGCCACAATACTTCACCATTTGATGAATTAATGGTGTGATGAATAAGATATGAGCCTATACTAAGAGGCAAATCTTTATTCTAGGAACATGGAGCTATGGGGAGAAGAAGAAACACACAGAGGCGAGATAATGCAGTATTTGTAATTCTTTTGTGATTTTTGTTTTAGCTTTCCAGCATCCAGGGCCTTAGGGAAGGAAATATGTGTGGATTACACCTCAGAAGACAGCCCCCCGAACCGGCCCAGCCCCCGAGGAGACCAATGGAGGGCGGCGTTACCAAAAAGTCCCCGCAGAGACAACAAGCCATGTGAAGTGTGAACCCCCCTCCCTCCGCCGGGCCGAGGATATTTAAGATTTCAGAGAAGGTACATCAGTGAGAATGGAAATATTCTGGCGGAGCGAGAAAGAAGAGGAATAATGGACGGACCGCTGTTTGACAAATATTGTGAGACGTGGTAGAAGGGTGGTGGTGTTTTCATTGCTGACATCAACATAATTTTTTTTTCCTGGCGCGGCTCTGCTTCGCCCAGCGTGGGCTCGGCACTGGGAAACCGGAGAGGAAATTCTCCGAGCCGCCAGGGAGTGGAATCAAAGAGCCGGGGCTCCGAGACCTCTGACACACTGAACTCCTCGCTGACCCTGAAACTCTCACGCACACACACACACACACACACACACACTCTACAAGACGTTGCACAAGCGAAAAAGCTCCATTTGGGACGAATACTCATCACTTTGTGTCTGATCTATCTGAAAAGAGGGCGCATCTGCTTCTGCCATCTGATAAACAGTGATTGTCCCTGTGTGGCTCTTTTAGGACACACACACACACACACACACACACACACACTGGCCTGCATCAGAACTGTGAGGCGTTCAGTGGTGGACCAAAGGTTCAATGAGCCCTGTCTGAGGAGCCTCATTAAAACTTGACAGACACTGACACACACGCACAGATCTGCGTGTGGCGTAACACACACACACACACACACACACACGGGCAAACACGTGCGGTTTTGAGTTGCAGATGATGTAATTAGCCCCGATATCCTTGAAATGTCGCGGGTGCCAGGAAGTGGAGATACGCTTGGTGTCATCTGCAGTGTGAATATATACGTGTGTGTGTGTGTGTGTGTGTGTGTGTGTGTGTGCACTGTTGGAGAGCCAGAGACTGTACAATGAACGCGATGGCCGCTCCATTCGGCGCCACAGCGAGAAGGCTTTCCACCCGAGCTCCTCCGAAAAGAAGCACACGCACAATGGCCGCCATAATGAGGGGCTTCTTCCACGCCGCCGCACAGTCTGACAATCTGAGCAGGTGTGGTGAACTGCTGCACACACCGAAGGCATGTTTGTTGAGAAGGGAGATGTGTGTGTGTGTGTGTGTTTGATAGTTAGTGGGTCCTTGCTTAGGTTCCATGCTTGGATCCAGGGACCATTCATGATTGGGCACCAGGTGAAAGGAGGATGCAGCTGGCTGTCATGAATGGATGCTCGTCCCTCTGACCTCTGTGTGTGTGTGTGTGTGTGTGTGTGTGTGTGTGTGTGTGTGTGTGTAGATGCACGACGAGTGGACAAAGCGACTTTCAGATGCCACCAAAAAAAAACACACACCACATCATCAGCGTGAGAGGAAGGGCACGGAGGTGACGGGGGAAAAGGGGGTTTACAACGCTGCTCAAGCATGGCAACTTGTTCAAACCTCCCTTTTATTAGTGTGTGTGTGTGTGTGTGTGTGTGTGTGTTTGTGTGTGTGTGTGTGTGTGTGTGTGTGTGTGTGTGTGTTGGGAACAGTCTCGCCCCATCACACACTGTTTATCAATGGGGACGAGATCCTTAGTTTTGAGTCCTGCTTCTATTCTGGAAGAGATGTAAATGAAATATTAACACGTGACGTTGGTGAAGCGGTGATTTCTAGACCCCCCCTCCTAAAACCAGATCCTCAGAGCTGGGGCCCACCGAGGTCTGTCCAAGTGTGCAGGGCCCGTTTTAATCCACTCTGCTGGAAGTCTCCTCTGTGGGCGTTTGCATGTGTGGACGTCTGGAACAGTGGGCACGATAAGCCACCGCCCGGATAAAACAGCCTCCAACAATGATGTCATATATTTCCACTGATTTCTGGGAGGTCGGCGTGGAGTCGGACCCCCGAATGAAGCCCCCACCCCCCCACGTTACGCTCCCCTTCCCCTTCCCGTCGTAACAACGCGACGGCGGCGGCTTAGCCAGTTTGCAAATGGGTTTGAAGATTTCACTTATCCGTCAATATCATACTCGGAGCTCCCGAGTGTTCGCCCCCCCTCCTCCCCCTCCCTCGGCAGATCTTTTTGATCCATTCTCCTCTATATCAGCAGACACTTGTTCCCCCCTTCCATCAAGGAGGGAGAGAGGAGGGTGACTAGAGGACTCCAAATAATGCAATTAAACACTGACCGCAGGGTTCGGTGCTGCTTATCAATACGCCCAGCAGGGGGCCGGAGACCGGCTCAAACCGGGGGCTTGGCTGCTCCCTCCTCCAGCAGGATGGGAAACGAAACAGAGAGAGAACAGCTAGACACGTCGAATAGGGGTGAGTCCATAGGTGTGCACCCCCCCTCCTCATCTCAGTGGTGAGGACAGGTGTGCCCCCCCCCCCCCCTCCCAGCTACATCTCGCTGTCGGCACAGCTGACCTCGGCGGGCGGCTTGTCTGAAGCAGAGCCAGATTGAGAGCTAAAACACACCGGTACCGGGAACCCACGGAGCCGGTGAACCCGGGGGCCTGAACCGGGTCCTCCCAGGCCACGCCTACCACTCTGCCAAACCCCCGCCCCCCCATCAGGTAAACCAATCCTACCTCTCCTCTTATAGGTTCTTCACCTAGAGGATAAACCCACTCATACATAATAAACACCGGCCCCGGGGCCCGCCGTGTGATCTCATCATGCATGTGTCCTCTGTTAGAAATGTGACAGACTGCAGCGTGTGTGTGAGTGTGAGTGTGTGTGTGTGTGTGTGTGTGTGTGTTGTACACACAGCAGCACGGCTCCTCTCCGGCCCCCGTGTGCGATGATGCTCCTCTGCCCTCGCTCATCTGCATAATATCAAATATGCAGCGATAAGGATGGTTAAACTGACACGAGGCCCTAATCAGGGAGGGATGACTTTGGCTTTTTTTAGGGGGACCACAAGAGGAGCTGATCGGTGCAAAGGTGATGCATTGTGGGAAAAAGACGGAGACTGGAGGACGACCAAAAGTGATGAAAGGAGGGATTTTTTTCTCTCGATGAGCGATTCTAAACAAGATGAAGAGTTTAGCGAGCGGAGCACGAGGTCCTCCTCCTTCAGATCATCATCATCTTAGAGTTCTGGTCCCATGTGGATCGAGGTGGGCCTCCTCCCTCCGAGAGGGAGAACCATGAGTCTTCTTCTATCTGTAGCTGGACCAACGGACTATTGAGACAGGTGGACGGCATGTGGACCATGAATGCAGCGTCGTCCAAACAAGACACTCAGAAGACATGCAGCTCTCCTACGAGCCACCGTAGGAAAAGAAATGGAGCTGAGAGAGGAGGGGCAATAAAAAGAGTTTATAACTGGACGTTCATGTATGTTAGTAATGAATCATCCCAACGTGTGACGACGCCTCGTTAAGGTCCTTAGGGTGATGATGTTAAAGTCTATTGTTGCTTTTATTCATATGAGGACAAACTGTCATCTTATGGGTGTTTATTGATCGGGGCGGTTGGGCTAACATGCTAGCGGTAGCTTTCACTTGTTGTCATAGCAACGTTGAACGGAACCAAGCAAATTGTTTATATCAGCTATATATATTTTTAAAGTGGAGAATTTGTGACTTTTATATGTATTGTTTTCTGGCCCTGAGCCGCCGTCGTACTCTTCTCATAAATCCGTTTGTAACTTTCTCTTCACAGGAACAAACAGAAAAGCAGCTAAACACATAATTGCACGCGGGGTTCAGAACACATCGTACACCCGCCGAAGCAATTAGCCAAACAGGAGCTCACGGAGGTGCGGCTTTGATCACACGACTGTGAAATATTTATGAAGAGATGTGAAACATGAAATGAGAGAGAATGAGCATCCGTGGGGGTCCGAAGCAGCTTCCTCCCCCCTTTAGAGGGACCTTCAGGGAGGAGGAAGGACAACCTGCTCGGACGCACTCCACTCTTCAAATGAAGCGGGGAAGATGGCGGCCTGCTTTTCCAGTGGCGACGGCGGCGGCGGGACGTTGAGCGGCGTTCTCCGCTGACGTGCTCAGTTCCACTTGGTTCCACCCAGACAGCACGCAGGAGTTTTAACACACTCAAGCATACGCTAATTAAAAATCCACACGCTGCATCGCTGCTGCAGCAATCAATACGGCTGATTAACTCATCTATACATCACGGCTGCACACACACACACACACACACACACTCTTTTAATTGTTACATTTATTCCACTTTCTATTGAATGAGAAAAATGACAGTTTATTTCTATATTCAGCCTCGTCGGTGTAATTATCTACTTTCTCCCGCCGCTTCCATCACAATCAAATCATTTCATTTGTTCTCTCCGTTTTGTTTTAATTCTCATCTCCCGGGAAAGGTGCGTCGAGCGTGATCTACGTTTCACCTGTGATTAACGTTCCTAGTCCCTTCCTAATTAATTCGCCCCTGAGAGACTGGAAGGAGGGAATATTTCCTCCATGAGAAGCTCTGCTTGATAATCAAACTGCCCCCTGGAATACGTTCACACTTCCAGCGTAGTGGGAGACTCGGGAGTCTTAATGCAGCCCGGGCTGCTTCAGGAAGTGCTAATTTGATAACATTGGAATATCAGAGGAGGGGGGGGGGGGGTATTAATCATTCGTGTGACTCTTTGACACATTAGTGAGAAATAAATAAAAAAGATTCCAGCGAAGTTATTTCACATGCAGTTTTTGTTTGTTTCTCACCTCGTTGCAATTACAGAACACAGAAGTTACACAATAATAAAAAAACTAACAAACTAAACTAAACAGGAAGAAGCTTCGACAGGGACGGACCGGGACCAGGCGTTTCCAACCAACCACATTAGACCACTTGCCTTTGCCCCTCCCCCCTCAAATATGTAAACCATCTCCTGCTTGACTGAGTGTTTTTGGGCCACAGTGTCAATTAAAAAAACAATGGGCCGCCGATCTAGGCCTGACACTTTTACCAAAACAAAAGTGTCGCCGGTCGGCCCAAAAGGCCCGGTGTGCCAGATGACCAGTCCGACCCTGAACCTCGAGCATTCTGGGGAATTTTGCAGAAACTGGAAGTCTCTTATTCCAATGAAGTCAACGCCTAAAAAAAAGTCCAAAAAAAAAGTCCAGATGACCCGACAAATCACGTTTAGACGTCAAAAGCAACGATTACATTTGATACATGCTAAAGCGAACATGGAGAGTTTGAGACTAGAGGTTAAAGGTTAAACCTGCAGAGATCGAGGTTGTGATGTCACCAAACGTCGGCTGTATCCAAATGAGGAAAGAGAAGATTTGAAATGCATGTATAAAGAGTTTTTTCCTGATGCCAGGCCTCCCCGTGCCTCCTGGCCAGGCCTCCCCGTGCCTCCTGGCCAGGCCAGCGAGCGCCTGGAAGCGAGCCTGCAGCATTTCTCCTGTTTGTTTGAGAGAAAGTTAAAAAAAAGGGGGGAAACCTTGAACGTGACCCTGTGAGGCTCTTTATTCCAGCTGGCGTGAACTCCTTCCTTTCTGTCTCACTCTTTATTTAACCCCGACTATTTGCAGAGTTTCTCCTTTAAAAAAAAAAATCCAATTAGGTTAATGTGAAACAGTCGTGTGTGTGAGAGAACTTTATCCTTTCGCCGCATAGATAGCTAACCTAATTAAGACTAGACCTTCTACCTCTGTCTCCTCTGAGCCGGCGAATTAAGAGCAGAAAAGGAAAATTTGTCAGAGATTAGAGGTTGAGATTAGACGGCTAAAACAAACAACCGCAGGGAGACTACATCTTTAAACAGCCCTTAAATAGTTAGAGCTCCTCCAGCACCGCGGTGCTGCTACCGGGGGGAGAGATAAGGCGGGGCGGTTCAATGTGATATAATAACGGGGGGGTGATCAGAATAATGATCGGTGCGACGCGGCGTTGGGATAAAAGAGGAGCCGTGATGCGCCTGGACCACCTGGGAAAGTAGAGCCCTGATGGATTGTGTTGTTGGAGAAACCTTTAAAAGGTGCAGCAATAGGAGGGTTGTTGTGTTCAGCTGATGGACACACACACACACACACACACACACACACACACACACACACACACACACACACAGTAAACACAAACAACAGGCCTGCTGGGCTGAGTTTACTCCTATCAGCTGGCTCCGACCGGCCACCCAGACCACCCCGACTCCTCAACTCTCCGCTCTGTCATCGGGACAGGAAGGGGGGATGGATGGGTGGATTTGGATGGAGGGGGGATGGGTGCAGCTCGGCACATAGGGGTTGAAGGGGGGGCTCTCCACCAAATTAAAACCCAATCAATGTGAATCTCCCTCGGCCTCGTCAAAGCCCCTTTCCAGCTAAAGCCCTCCCCCCTCCTCCCCTCATCACCCTTTCCAGTCAGCCTCCATGTAAC
>NC_139926.1:25745382-25767882 GCF_963514095.1 Eutrigla gurnardus
CACACACACTTAAACACACACACACACACACACCCTTAAACACACACACACACACACACACACACACACACACACACTTAAACACACACACATTTTTACTTTCTTGGTCGACGAGAATGAAAGGAAAAAAAGAGTGAGAGAACTACTTTGCGATGACATCACATCAATCTGTCTCTCCTCCCTGCTGAACAGACCTCACTCATTTGCCATCGGCCTCCTCTACGTGTGTGTGTGCGTGTGTGCGTGTGTGTGCGTGTGTGTGTGTGCGTGCGTGTGTGTGTGTGTCCCCTTCGCCCCCGACAGGAAACCGTCACCTTGACCCCCCCGGGCCACGCATGACCTTGACTTTTCCCATCAACCATTAATTCTGAGTCCTTTCTGTCCATCTCCTCCTCAAAAGCCTCCATCTCTCAGCCTTGTCTCCCATGGTGTGTGTGTGTGTGTGTGTGTGTGTGTGTGTGTGTGTGTGTGGTCTCCCATGGTGAGGTGGAGCGTGCACGTGTCAGGTCCAGTGAAGGTGACACCTTGGCGCCCTCGTGCCGAGATAATGAAGGCTTTAACTTTACAACTCGAGCATATCAGATTGCCGTCCCCGAGACACGCGCTTAACAACGACATGAGTGATCCGAGCGGGTTCGCCACCCTCCATTTCATGCACACTGAGCATGTGTGTGTGTGTGTGTGTGTGTGGTGCACTGTAAAAAGAAAAAAGAAAAAAAGAGAAAATCCGCCCCCAAAAGGCCTCATCATCATAACCGCCGCTTTATTTCAGAGGCTTTAGTGAGACATATCACGGCACACACTCCTGCAGGAAACACACACACACCGAGACGCCGGGTTGCATTCTGTTTACCAACTGTTACGGCAGCCGGAGGCGAAAAAAAAAAAAAGAAGAAGAAGCAGCCCTGTGTGCATAACCTCAGAACACGGAGAGTCAAGATGTCAAAAATCACTCACGTAGCTCACAACCCAAGAAAAAAAACCCCTCCTAAATTCTCCCACTGCCTCTATCTTCAATCCTTTTTCTCCTCAACTCACCTTTTCCTCCCCCCTCCCTCCCCTCCTCCCCCTCCTTTTCATTCAGGAAGGGTTCTTTCCATAATAAAAGGAACCTGTGGAACTAATCCTTGCAAATCTCCTGTGCTTTCTGTCCTATACCTCCAGGCAACGCAGCACACTGAAATCCTCCATTTGCATGCCTAAACTGCACTAACTGTGAATAAACCCTTTTAGCTGCTAATGTAATAACATCTCCATTTCAGGGAAGGAGCAGGGGGTTAGCTCGGCCCTCAGAGATTCAAACTCCCTCCTCTCGCCTTCCCTCTCTCATCCCCTCTCCTTCTGCAAGCACAATAGGCCCGGCATACAGATGCAGCTCGGCCCGCCTTATCAGCCACATCGAGTTAGGGTCAGCTTTGGAAATGGAAGTCCTGATTACAAGCAGATAAGAACACACACACACACACACACACACACACACACACACACACACACACACACACACACACACACACAGGGGTCGCTTCACCTTCAGCCTGGAGGATTAGAAGTGATGTTGAACATGATTTTAAATGTGGATGTTTCCTCTTTTTTTCTTTTTAAGAAAGATAAGAAATGACATTTCCGCTATAATCAATAATATAAGATCTTAATTAAAGCCGGTACACGATAAATAACCGTGTCGCCCCTCCCCCTCCCAAGTGTCACGGATTTGTTTTTTTTTGTTTTGTTTTTAAATCCTCAAGTGCAAAGGGATGAATTTAAGGGAACTCACGCCATTTTACAGAATCTAATTGGCTGCTAACGCTCGCCTGCAACAACAACCCACAGAGCCGCCGCCGCCGCCGCTAACGCTTTCATCTCCGGCTGAATCGCATTAACGTTCACGTGGTTCAGAGGCCACAAAAAAAAAACAACGCACACGCCGACACGTGGAATTACTCGGCAACTATTTCCCACAGTCACACGGAGAACGAGGTCGGAATACATTAGGAGCTCTCGTTCGCCAGAGATGCCAAGATATGGCTTTAATTGTCCAATTACATGGAATATAGCTGTTCCCGCACGCCCTGAACTAGCTACTCCTCCCCAAATTCTGGGGTTTTTTTCGGTTGTTGCAGTGATTTCTTCTCCCTCCTCCTCCTCCTCCTCCTCCTCCTCCTCCTCTTCTTCTGTGAATTAGGGCTTGAACGGTGCAGATAACTGAGACATCTCTCACGTTTCCCCCTCTGAGAGCCGGCGTTCACTACCTCACAGAGTTCACATGAATAATATTAACATCAAAGAGAATTTTCTTGGAAACCATCTGATCAAGCTGTATCATACATGGCTGTGACACGCCGATAACAACCCCCCCCCCCCTCCTCTCATCTCCCTCTCAGACACACTCACTGTATACACTGACATGCCTATAACGTACATTTGTATTCTCCCGGAGTAAAAGGGAGATCCAGTACTTCAAAGCACCCTCTCCACCACTATACTACTACTACTACTACTACTACTACTACTACTTAGAGACGTCAATGCCAAACACAAGTGCTGCAGCGACGCTGCACTCCAAGAGTCAAACGCACACGGTGAAGAGCAACGCAACCTATGTGTGTGTGTGTGTGTGTGTGTGTGTGTTGACAGCAAATGTATTCTGCTGACCCATTTTTCTTTCCATTCATGCAGCCGAGCGTCTTTATTCACGTCCACGATTGTTCCACCTGCTTCTATATGTGTCCACACACACACACACACACACACACACACACACACACACACACACACACACACACACACACACACACACACACACTGTAATTTTGAAATCTCACACGTGGCTGGAAAATGGCCATTCTTGATGTTTGATGACTAAATAAATAAACGGGATGAGAAGAAGAAGAAGAAAAAAAAAGACACACTGAGGAGGAAACAGCTTGCAGCTCTGCCACTCATCGGAGCGAGCAACCAACCAAATGCCAAGCCAAGCGAGCCCCCCCCCGCCCGACACACACACACACACCCCCAGAATAAAACACACACACATGAAAAAGATGAACTTATTGAGGTCTCTATTTCCATGGCAACACAGAATAGTTTTGATGATGTTCCTTCCCAGTCGGCAGGCAGGGTTTGGCCGAATCACGGCACAGATTGGTGCTCCGTGGCTTGTTACTAAGGGCGGGTTTAAAGCAGAGAGAGAGAGAGAGAGAGAGAGAGAGAGAGAGAGAGAGAGGGGGCGCAGATGGTTGGAAGAATTGCCACTTTGAAGAAAAAAAAAACCCAACCCACACTCACAACTGGGTTCTGCAATATTGATTTGAATGGATGGAAGGGAAGAAAAAGCTAGTGGCCTATGAATAAGTAAGTAATGGATAATATGGGCTAAATCAAAAGCCATTCAAACAGAATAGGATATGTGTTCTCAATGATGCAAAGGTCCAGCATGTAAAAAAAAAACACAAACGTCACGCCTCCTCGTCACGGCGCCGATCTCCTCCGACTTTAAAGAAGCAGAATAGAGACACGGCCGCTAAAGAGGGAATCAAAAAGGATCAGAACGTTTTTTTAAAGCTGAATGAATCTCATTTAAATAGACTAAAAAACACAAAATGTTAAATATTAATATCCAGCAGATAAAACTCGGGATATTGTTTTCTTAACGGGGATTTTTGATGGGCAGAGCTGCGTCGCCAAGACGACAGCTTATGTCGTGAAAATGGCTGTTGTTGGCTATTTTCTTAAAAATCTTAATGATTAAAAAAATCTTCACTTGAGAGGCTTCAGTTCCCCCCCTTTTTTTTTCCAACGATCATCGGGGGTTTAATTTACCCAGCAGGAGAAGTTCGGCTAAATACGAAGAAAAAGGAACTTCCTCTCTGTTTTCTCTCTTTTGAGAATGTGTTCCTCTGCAGACAGCAGCACTATGGACTGCATGGGGGGAGGAGCACAGGGGCCCCGTAAGGACCCACCAGGGCCCACCAGGACCCACCAGGCCCTTCCAGAGCCCCATCGGGCCCCAGCAGGACCCACCAGGTCCCACCAGGTCCCAACAGGTCCCAACAGGCCCCTACCAGGACCCACCAGGACCCACCAGGACCGACCAGGGCCCCAACAGGACCCACAAGGTCCCTACCAGGACCCACCAGGCCCCACCAGGTCCCACCAGGCCCCACCAGGCCCCTGACTAGCTGTGATCCGTGTTCAACACGACCACACTGCTGTTCAGACAGACGTCAGGCTGAAGACGCCGGCTTGATAGCATCATTTTACACTGTCGCCTCCCCTTCCTTCACCTTTTCAGCTGCACTCCCCCCTCCTCCCCCTCCTCCCCCATCCTCCCCCATCCACCCCCCCCCCCCTCCGACCCCACAACCCTAAATCCCCCCAGCACACGGCGACATGGCAGACAGGCAGCACCACAGACAGGTGACCGTAAACAATTAATCAACATGGTGACACCTCTACATCTGCCAGGCCCAACACGGGGAGGGGAGCTGTCAGCTAGCAAAACAAAGCAGCCCCCGACACACACACACACACACACACACACACACACACACACACACACACACACACACACACACACACACACACACACACACACACGGCCGTGTTGGCGAGTGGCTCACTAGCTCATAAAGAATGTCACTCGCAAAAAGAATGTAGACGATATGAAGTATTTACTCCCGAGAGTCGACATGCTGATTTCTGACTCGCCGCCATCGGACGCCGCCGACGCCGCAGGATTTAAATCCGACACATTTCCAGTATTTATGTTACGTTTATTGCCGCGTCGAGTGGCTTTTCACACTTTTCTTGTCTTTTTTGATTCGATTGTAGCCGGCAAACAAAAACAATGCTGCATCTGTTCCAAAGGTCAGTTCACCCAGATTACCACAAAAAACAGATCAATGCTGAGTATAATGTGGAGGTGGGGGGGGGGGGGGGGGTGCAGTGCTTAAAGGATCAAATAAACAAAAGTAACATCAGTGTCCCTTTCAGAGGGACCGCTGCTAGATCTGGTAATCTGTTAGAAATCTCCAAAAGTCCCACTTGAAATAGTTGTTCAGCGCGGCTTTAAAGCAACTTGGAAGTATCGAGATGCAACTTCAGAAAAAATGGTTGCAACTAAAACAACAACATACAGTCGAACAAACGTTAACTTTGGGCCGACCTCGATGTTGAAAGTCCTGTGGTGCTGGACCCACCTCCCTCGGACCCATCCACCTCCCTCAGACCCATCCACCTCCCTTAGAACCATCCACCTCCCTCGGAACATCCACCTCCCTCGGACAATTCCACCTCCCTCGGACCCATCCACCTCCCTTAGAACCATCCACCTCCCTCGGACCCATTCACCTCCCTTAGAACCATCCACCTCCCTTAGAACCATCCACCTCCCTCGGAACCATCCACCTCCCTCGGACCCATCCACCTCCCTCGGAACCATCCACCTCCCTCGGAACCATCCACCTCCCTCGGACAATTCCACCTCCCTCGGACCCATCCACCTCCCTCGGAACCATCCACCTCCCTCGGACCCACCCACATTCCCACCCACCGTCCACCTCCCTCGGACCCGTCCACCTCCCTCGGAACCATCCACCTCCCTCGGACCCACCCACCTCCCTCGGACCGATCCACCTCCCTTGGAACCGTCCACCTCCCTCGGACCCGTCCACCTCCCTCGGAACCATCCACCTCCCTCGGAACCACCCACCTCCCTCGGACCCATCCACCTCCCTTAGAACCATCCACCTCCCTCGGATCCCATCCACCTCCCTGGGAACCACCCACCTCCCTCGGACCCGTGCACCTCCCTTAGAATCATCCACCTCCCTGGGACCCATCCACCCCCCCACTACGAGTCTTTTCTCTAAACATGTAATGCTACGTCATTAGCTTCTGGCGTTTGCAAACAACATGGATGCATTTGTTTGTGTGTCCACCATTTAACAAGGATCCCTGTTGACTTGAAATCCCAGCGACAGATGTCTTCAAACAAATAAAACCCAGACTTCTCTACAAGGCTAGAAACTTACAAAATCCAGGCAAATTCGAAAATGTGTTTGGAGACATTTCACCCCTAAAAAGTGGCCGGCAACTTGTTTGGTGGCTCGTTGCCATCAGTGTGTGTGTGAGCAGCAAATTGTAAAGCACTTTAATTTTCTCTTTTAGTCCTCAATTGACTGGAAACGTGGATGTGGGTTGTTATCTGGCAACGATTGTTTTCCAGTGTTCGGGATGTTTTTCTTGATATGCCACCATTGTTTTTAATCCCACCCCCCCCCAAATGCCCCAAAATGCCCTGCAGGCCAGTGAGCAGGACCGAAGAGGCATATTCATATGGATGAGTGTAGCTAACAGGTGATGAATGTCAGAGCTGCTGGAGGCCCATTGTCAACCAGGGACAAGGACAATATGAAGGGGGGGTTGCAGGGGTCAACACCGGGTATGTCTGCTGCTGGAAGTTGAAGCCGACTTGTGTCATCCGTCAATGTGGACACATTAAAACGGGTCAACGGCTCCCCGGGCGATGATGGATTCACTTATGACTACACGTGTTAGAAAAACTGTGGAACAAAGATTCCAGGCGAGGCACTTTTTTTTAAGTACATTTTTTTGACGGTATTTCCATCCATCTCCCTTAGAACCATCTACCTCCCTCAGACCCATGCACCTCCCTCAGGACCGATCCACCTCCCTCGGACCCATGTACCCCCATCCACCTCCCTTAGAACCATCCACCTCCCTCGGACCCATCCACCTCCCTTAGAACCATCCACCTCCCTCGGACCCATCCACCTCCCTCAGACCCATGTACCCCCATCCACCTCCCTTAGAACCTTGCATCTCCGTTGGACCCATGCACCTCCCTTGGACCCATGTACCCCCATCCACCTCCCTCAGACCCATCCACCTCCCTCAGGACCGATCCACCTCCCTCAGGACCGATCCACCTCCCTCGGACCCATGTACCCCCATCCACCTCCCTTAGAACCATCCACCTCCCTCAGGACCGATCCACCTCCCTCGGACCCATGTACCCCCATCCACCTCCCTCGGACCCATCCACCTCCCTCAGACCCATGTACCCCCATCCACCTCCCTTAGAACCTTGCACCTCCCTCGGACCCATGCACCTCCCTCGGACCCATCCACCTCCCTCGGACCCATCCCATCCACCTCCCTCGGATCTATCCACCTCCCTCGGATCCATCCACCTCCCTCGGACCCATCCCATCCACCTCCCTAGGACCCATCCACCTCCCTCGGACCCATGCACCTCCCTCGGACCCATGCACCTCCCTCGGACCCATGCACCTCCCTCGGACCCATCCACTTCCCTAGGACCCATCCACCTCCCTCGGACCATACCCTTTTTTTGTACATTTTTTGCCGGTATTCCCGACCCCGTTATGATTAGTTTAGCGATATTCTGCCGCGTTATTTTTAGTTGCATCTTGTTGACACGAAGCCGCTAGAAGGGGAGAGTGTGGCCGTGTGCACAAACACTCCTGGGGATTCTAATAACAATGCCGTGGTCCCGGGGAGCCACGGAGCTGCTAGAGCTGTCAGACCTTTTGTTTTAAAGGGGGGGGGGGACACTCATTACATTACAATCCCAATGATAAGGCTCCCTTCAGGGGGGCTACAGAAGGCCACAGAGGAGGAGGGTATTGTTCCTCACTCCATGCACTCCTGACAGGAAATGCAGTCTTCAGAGATGAGTTTGAAAGAAGAAAAAAACGCTCACAATAAGAGGATGTAGGCAAATGGCGTAGCTCACCTGGTATGTGAGGAGGAGGAGGAAGAAAAGGAACTCTGGGTTTAGATTAACCTGCTATTTTCCTGAAGGTGCTCATTATGCTGCCAGTAGGAAACTTGTGGGACGAAAGAGCAACACAAAGCTCTCACTTGATTTGGTTTGTTCTGCACAGAATGGCCATCGGGTTGTCGAGGGGGAGGTGAATGTACGGCGCTTTTTTAGGGGGGGGGGGGTAAGGAGGGGGGCGGGGGTCTTGTTTGGTGTTCAGGTTTGACTGCATCTCACACATCAAATTGAAGCAAAGTGTAACATGTGAATGTTGTGACAAATGAGACACACGACAGAAAGCAGAAGTAGGTGAGAATTGGAAAGCAAAGGGAAGGTTTCCCCGGGGACCGTGTGTGTGTGTGTGTGTGTGTGTGTGTGTGTGTGTGTGTGTGTGTCTGTGTGTGTGTGTGTGTGTGTGTGTGTGTGTGTGTGTGTGTGTGTGTGTGTGTGTGTGTGTGTCTGTGTGTGTGTGTGTGTGTGTGATGTTCACAGTTGCTGAAAAACAACATTCATGTTTGGGGTAGAATTAGGGAGGCGATTTTCACGATTAAAAATTCATTAAAGGATCATTTTAATAATGTGTTTTTATGGGGAATCTTTACTTTATTGATCCGGGGGAGGAGGAAGTTGTTAAAAAAAATTAATAATTTGGGTAAAGTTGGAAAGAGGAAGCATCAGTTGGACGTTAATGAAGAAAACAAACAATGTTTAACAACGAGCAAAACAGGAAAATAAATGATAAATGTTGGTCCTTATTGTGTGGATAATAAACTAATAATAACTGTCGTTACAAGTCATTTCTTGGAGACAAAGTTGCTGATACTAAGAGCAACCATGCATAAGAATTAAATAAATTAAATAAATTAAAGATTTAAAGATAACTTAGATAGGAGGATGAAATAATCTTAGCTGTAAATATGTCTTGGACAGAAATACATTCTGAATCCAAATTCAACGGATTCAGGATTTCAGGTTTTTATTTAAAAAAACATTTTTGTGTCTCTGCATCTGAGGGAACATTTCATTTTACGTTTTTGTACGTACATAGCTGCAGGTTTAGCTAACGCAGAAATATAAATGCATTAACCCACAACGTTCACATAATTGGAATCATTATCGCTCCACGAATGCAAATCCTCGTCCCATCATTTGTTTATTTGAAGTGAGATTACACGGAAACGCAGCGAAGGCAACAAAACGGACCAAACACTGTGGTCATTAAAAGGTCTAGAAGTCCAGTCTGTAATGAAACGGCTTCAGTGATCCCCCTCGCTTAGAGGAAATCTGACTCCACTTTCATCAGCATCGCTGCCTCTTTCTTTCCCACGGCCCTTTAATGTTGCACAAATGCCACCAAGACCATCCTTAAAGCAAAGATTAAACACCAACATGGGTTTGGGAAACGCTTCATACTTTGATCCATTTGTTTTGCATCTCAGTGGGCGATATCTCTCTTGGCTGGAATAAAGCAGCCAATAAAAAATACTGAATGTTAAACATATTGCATTTTTGGTTGAACTTAAACAGCTCTTTATTTTATTACCTTTTCCCGGAATATGTAAAAAGTCTGAAAACAGTATTTTTGTTGTTTTTTCCTCTTTTCATTCAGGTCTATCTTCTCCAGCTAGTGTTATTAAAACATATAGGTTATCTTATAACCAGAATAAGGGAAGCTCGGAGGGCTTCAGCCTGAGGGGTCCACCTGAGGAAAACCAGGGATCCAAATGTGACCTGATTGGGAAAAAAACACCAAAAAAACATGTCGGCCTGACACTCTTCCTCTCTGCTTGGACGAACACTTACGTCGTCTAATTATCCACACAGAAATAATTGGTGCTCCTCCATGTACAATGACCCCTGTGTGTGTTTTTGCAGGGCAAACGTGCACGCCAACGCAACGTGCACGTGCAAATCAAAGTGTTTGCGCCGTGACAATCGCAGCTTTAATTAAATTAAAGCAAAGGTGTTAAAGCTGTTGATTGTCAACGTGAGGAGGTGGGGGGGGTCGTAATACAATGCATATGAATGCGGCCCGTGAGTGACTGCGGTCCCCCAGGTGTCGGCCAAATGAGTGTGAATATTCAGCTTTTTCCCCTCCACTTAACTCTCATTTCACTCTGATGACATTTTATTAGCCTTCCCTTGGCATCGGTGTCGGGGAAACGCTACGTGGGAAAGTACGACGGCGTGTTCGGTAAAAAAAAGTAGGGAAAATGCTAGCTAACTTCCCATGAATGTACGTTTGTGTTTCTAATGAATCATCCCAACGTGTGACGACGCCTCGTTAAGGTCCTTAGGGTGATGATGTTGATGCTTATTGTTGCTTTTATTCATATGAGGCCAAATTGTCATCTTATGGGTGTTTATTGATCGGGGCGGTTGGGCTAAGATGCTAGCGGTAGCTTTCACTTGTTGTCATAGCAACGGCAAACATCCGGCGTTAACAAAACAAAGCAACTTGTTTATATGGGCTACCTTCCCCCTCTCTCACCTCTGTTTTCTTTGCTATAATCACGTGTCTGCGTATCACGATATAAACAAGTTACAACATAGATGCCGGTTGTTAGCATCGTAATAAACTTGCAAATTGGCCACTTTTTTTCTTGGAATATTGCCCCCGTCTCTCGGCTCCGTTTATTTTTTCTTTCCTACAATGGCCCTGACACGCCGTCGTAGGAAACGGCTTCTTTGTACATGAGGACAAAAGAAGATGCTTCCTTTGGGATTCTTCTTATTATTGAGGCACCATGGTCTTACTTCCTCCCGATTGGCCACTCCCCCTCCTCAAGTCAACTCTCTCTCATATATATATTTTCTCCCTCTCTCTCTCTGCGCTGCATATCGATTCAAATGAAAACAAGTTGCAAAACAAGTTGCCAATCCAAATAAACACCATGTCAAGGAGTCATCCACGCAGACAGAAATATCTGCCCAGCATGATACCACAGGGCAGAGAGACCATGGGGGGGCGCCGGTGCTCCTGACCTCACAGGGGGGTCCACAGAGGCCGGCGAGGTGTATGTGGACACATGCGTATACACTCGGGTGTGCATGGGTGCACATGTGAGTGGCTAATCATGTGTGGGCTTGTGACTCCGTTCGAGACATTTATCTGGTCAATAAGTGGCGTTGCTGTTATCGCAGCGCCGCCACTGTACCAGCAGCCGCTCCGAAGAGGGGAACCATATAGATCTGCTCATGGAGCAACGACCGCTGATCAACTTATGCCTGTAAGGCAATACGAGGGGGAGCACGGAACGATTTCATGACTGCCGATGCAGGCGCCTTTCATTAATGGCGATGATCAAAAAAGTTACTTTGGGAGAAAAGTGTTTATGCTCAACCTTCAACGTCCTCCGGCACAGATGATGTTTATACGCTTTACTGATTGGATTTTTGGGGAAAACGTCATCACTACCTGGAAGATGTTGCCTGTTTTCCAGTGCAGGACATTCATGCACCTTAGATACGTGGTTGATTTCCACATAGGTAAGTACCCTGTTGTAAACCCGTCTCCTACAAAATTACCTCATACAAACTAAACTGCACTCGCAATATTTGTTTCTGGACCAAACAGTCGCAGATTTAAACAGTTTGAAACATGCGAGTCATGAACAAAACAAAACATTTGGTGAGGTTTAAGCAAAAAATCTACTTCGTTGGGTTAAGTAAAGTACATTTTTTGGTTTGGCTTAAAATGACGGAATTTAAACAAATATCTAAAAACCTACTTGGTTCTAACGGGTCACTTACATCAGTCTCCTGGGTGAAAGTCCTGCGTACCCAGACCTCCTCCCCTACGTGGACTTCTAGGACTCAACACCAAGAGCAAACACAATCCACTCTAGTTTTAGTTGCATGTGAAGGTCATTTGGAGGCGACGGCGTTGCTGTTGAGGTCCTGCACGTTCAGAGCAACGGCAGGTTTGGCAACTAAACTATTTGGTTGAGTTTATAGCTGTTAACAAACTAAACATTTCATGTTCTGAACTTGAAGTCACTTTGGACCAGGATGAGATCTTTCCCTTCACTTCGACACATGAGAGTTGCATCATGGGAGCTCGCTATTGAATTGAAAGTATGGGACACGTTGGTGAAAACACATTAAATACACAGATTATTGATACATTTCTTAATTATGTTAATAGTAAGTAGAGTTGTGACCTTCGGTTTGTCTAACGAAAGTTTAGAGGTCGATTTGAGCTTAAATTATTCCGTTCCGTTTCTGAAGGCGAGCTGCGAGCGCTCGCTGCCAGCGACCATTTAAGGACAGCGGAGCCGTTTCCTGTCGGTGCTGCAGGAAATGATATTCAAAACGTGTCAAACGTCTTCGCGGGCCTCAAAGTGGAGCCGGCCTGAAGGGCGACCGTTTGAATGCGGTCGCCTCCTGTGCTCCCCACGTCCAGTGATGATGATGATTTGGGGTTAGAGCGCGAGGAAGCTCCCCTCGGGCGACCTGGGGAGCCCTATGACCTCTACCTGTGTACCCGACGCGGTCCCTGAAGGCCCCGCGGAGCAGAGGGGCCACCATAATCAGTCCGGACCCCACTGAGCGTGAGCACAGCCACGGCACGCCGGGGTCAGATGGAAGGACGGGGAGGGCTCCTGGTCCACGGGGCAAAGGGGGGGAGGCTCTCATGGTGTTTCTAAGGTCATGCTAATTGCAACGGATGTACAGTGTGACTTCAGTTAGCCCGACTCTGCCGAGGAGGAAGGAGGCGAAGGATGGGGGAGGGGGGGTGGCGTTACAGGTGTGGACCTTTAATTAAATACCACCGCAAAGGTTAATGCAGAGAACCAGGAACTGCAGCCACCGTTAAGTGGAGGACATTTAAACACGGCCGAGAATATGCCCCACACTGTGTGTGTGTGTGTGTGTGTGTGTGTGTGTGTGTGTGTGTGTGTGTGTGTGTGTGTGTGTGTGTGTGTGTGTGCAGAGATAGAACAAATTCAAAAAGAGCAAAGATCCATTTTGCCTTCAGAGGTGCAAGAACAAGAAGTTGAGCAGCTGATATAATGAAACTTACAAATAGACCTGGATCTATCGACGGCTGAGAAAATAGATCCCGAGCTGTAAAGGAAATGTAAAAAGTCTTTCTTCATCATCAGCTCATTTCATTCCCTGTAAAGTGTGAACTCTGGCATCTGCAGGGTTTCA
Source organism: Eutrigla gurnardus (assembly GCF_963514095.1). NCBI lineage: Eukaryota > Metazoa > Chordata > Actinopteri > Perciformes > Triglidae > Eutrigla > Eutrigla gurnardus. The sequence goes on from NC_139926.1 coordinate 25,758,347, forward strand.
CAAAGTACATGTAGAAGCTATATTAGGAGGTATTGTCGCTCCATCACCTTAAACACTCTGCATGTGTGTGTGTGTGTGTGACCCTTGATAATTAGCACCATCTGCCATATTGGACACCTCTGGAGAGACAGGTTATCGTCACAGAAGCAAGACGGGCGATTTGACATAAACTTCCCCCGCTACGGACCAAAGACAAGAACGATGACGCTCCACAAACCAACCCCAAGATGTCTGACCTCTATTACAAATTTGGCTCAAAATCAGCCGCACATTTCCGAGCACACACACACTCACACACTTGTTCCTCAGAGTCATCGCCAGGGAACCGCAGACTGGGAACAAAAAACAAAAAAAGGGAGCTTAGGGACCATTTCAGCACAACAAAGATATTCGCAAAGCCAAAGAAATCCGCGCGGTTCCAAATCCACGGATTCAAAAACGCCGTCGTCCTCGGAGAGAGGCCGCGCTTTCATCTCACATCTGAAATTAGACAAAAAAAACTGCTTTTATTGTGCCGGTACGACAACAACGAGACAAAAACCTGTCCACATCCACGTGAAGCGCCCGGTGGCGGCGGCGGCGGCGGCGAGTCTTCTTCGGCGGCGAGGCCGTGGAGGGAGGCCAAGCGGGGCGGGACTCGGTTACTCGGAGCCTCCACCAAAACACGCCGCCAGGCCCTCGCTCAAAGCAATAATTGGCTATTCATGCGGCGTTTTTTGTTTTGTTTATCGCCACGTCGCCACCAGCGAGTCCTCGCTCGACCCATCTCAGTTTCATCCTCCGACATGAAAGCCTGGAGACGGTGAAATTTCAGCACTGTATTTTAGCCACGGAGCATAATCTCAGTTAACACAAGCTGGTCCCCGTTCCCTTTCTGCTTTGAACCGCCTCCCGCAGTGGTTTTGTTGTCCCCCCCTTACCCCCCCCCCCCCTCCATGTTTCATTAAATAATTTATTCTGCCTTTAAAATTCACTCATATTCCATTATATACCTTTCTGTATGCAGAGGAGGAAGACGGCGAGCGTGAACGCGAGGCTTTTGTGGAGACGGAGGAGGGCTCGGTTGCGTGTGTGCTGAGGATTTCCACGGGACTATTTTTTCCATTTTTTTTCACAGCTTGCGTCCACACTCCTCCTCCAGCTCCTCCTCCTCCTCCTCATGCTTCTCCTCAGCTTCCATGTTGTGCAGCCACAAGAGGGTTTTTTGGGGGGGAAAGAGGGGCCGAATCCCAGCTATCATATATGAACGTGTCGAAAACACACGACTGGATTTTCGGTGCAAATTGTTGTTTCTCGTAGTCGGTTTTGAAATGTGCAGCTGCTGCAATCACCAAAAGATGTACGTTAAAATAAAAACTCTTGCAGCATCGCATTGAAGCATATTAGGAACTGTAGAAAAAAAACGCACACAAAAACTCAGTTTGTGTTTTACAAAGATCTGCGAGGTTAAATTTCTGTTTTTTTATCATCAGGAGTTCTCTGGTTTTGAGGAGAACATAGACAAAAACAAACCTAAAATTCTGTGGTCTGCACACCAGGCCAGTTAGTGCACACAAAGTTAGCTTCTATAATTGAAGCTCAACTTTACAGCTTGAGGCACTTCAGCATCGGCTTCACTTTGCCACCTGATTCCATGTCTGAAAAAGGTGATTTACTGGCTTTTTTGCTGCTGTTTTATATATATATATATATATATATATATAATATATATATATATATATATATATATCTGAAGTCGGGAACAGAAAAAGAACAGCTTTTAAGTGAGAAGATAAAGATTTCCTGAACTCGCTCATTTTCACTCACTTAGCCTTCGTAGTTTCACCTTGTGCACTCCGGATGCTGCCGCCTGTTTTTGAAAATCACCGTCAAGACCCCCTTATTATCCATCTGATGTGTCGGAGCTGGAATTTAATTTGCGGTTAAGAAAAAAAAAATGCACACGTGGGAACGAAGCGAACAGCGGGAGCGAACAGGTGTTTGCCACGGAGTCGTCAGCGGAGACGTGAGCGGCTGTACGTTCTCACTTATGTCACGAGAAGAACGTGAAGAAAAGAAATTATACAATCTTGTCACCGGTAAGTGTGAAGGCGATGTGTGTTTTTACTACATCTGAAGGAACCGGGGAGCCTTTTAATGGCTACACACTTCATCTCATCTCCACACTAATCCCGACCGCTGCTTCCTCCCAATTAACAAGAGTTCGTGGCGCAGAGGAAGCCTCTCGCCATTCGCTTCCAAAACTCCTGGTTGTCTACGAAGAAACTCTGCAACCTCACACACACACTCACACATGCAGCCGGTCATCCAAGCTCCTCCCGGCCGGCCGACATTGTTTATACATGCAGATTGAAGAAGAACATTCAGATGCTGCTCGCTCGGCGCTGGCACCCTGGGCAGAGCGGCATAATTAAATGAATTGACTAAAAGGGATGCGATGAATATCCCAACACAGTTTCAGGTCGAGCCCCTTCGCTCGCAAATTAAAGCCAGGGGCCAAAAGAGGGTAAACATTAATTTTATCCGAAGTGAGTAAGAAAAAAGCAAGAAGAATGCATTCGGACTTTCGTTTTTTTTTTTATACTCGTGGAATAACTTTGATTTTGGTTTCTCGTCAGGAAATAACAACACCTGCTGAGTCCACGCTCAAAAATCTACATCTGTTATGTTTTTCACCTTCAGATATGTTACATGCATTCGATCGCAATGTGCATGTTTTCACACACACACACACACACACACACACACACACACACACACACACACACACACGTTGGCTATACAATATGTATACAAACGTTAACACAACGATTACTATTTTACAAAGCGAAGCGACACCTGTCCTCGCTGCACACAAACACAAACAAGCGGGCCTGAGGAGCATGCGGCGCTAAAGCTGGAGGCTAATTAAGTGACAGACAACAGCATGCGGGAGGCGTACGCCGGGAATCACCTCCTCCATCAGAACAGCAGCAGCATTACAGACGACGGACGCTCCGTCAGCCACTTGTTGACGGCCGGCCTTCTCTGAAGTACCACAAAATGACTCTAAATCTGTATTTAGGAGGAGGAGGTATGGATGCACTAGCTTCCTTCATAGCTTTATGGAAGAAGAATAAGGTGTGTGTGTGTGTGTGTGTGTGTGTGTGTGTGTGTGTGTGTGTGTGTGTGTGTGTGTGTGTGTGTGTGTGTGTGTGTGTGTGCATCCAGCTGTCTTGGCAGGTGTTCTGTACTGCTGTTGTTAGATAAATACAGTATGTAAGCAGCAGAGCTATCAGTTATAGTAGAAGAAGTTTTGCTCAATGCAGCTTTATTTTTGCATGAAATAATGATTTTAAGGCTACGTTTCCACGACAACGGTCTCACGAAAAAACGCCGTTTGAAAATAAGTTCTGCGTTTACGATGCAGCTAAAATCCACGCTGTTGTTGGAGGAGCGTTAATTAACGTCGTCTTCTTACTCTTCGTGGCTGTTTGACTGCAAACGTAACACGCCGCTGTGGGAAGTGGAGCTGTGATGTCACCGTTTCCACGGCGACGCTGGAGTTGCGTATTCAAAAGAATCGGGTTTCAAAACTTTCGTTTGCAGGCCTGAAAACATTTTGCATAGTTATTATGTTGAAAACGTTGTCATGGAAACGGCCCCTTTAGGAGCCTACAGCCATAATGTGTGAAGCTGGACAGTGAGCTAAATGCTAACAGCATGAGCACAATGAATATGCTAACGTGCTGACGTTCGTCATCTTAGTTTATAACAGTCTTACTGTAGTTCATGAAATAGTCCTGAAACTAAAATCCACAGGAATTTTCTAATTTTTGTGTTTCAAACTAACAAATTAAAGTTGGATTTATCCATTTTTTCAACATTAGTTCGAAGGTCGATATGCTACAAACTAAAGTTGGGTTCAGACAACAAAACCACAGCAGACTTCTGTGTCGGTTAAAACTTCGTCACTAGAGTGCAGTTAGTGACTGACAGAGTAGCAACCAGGGGGCGGGGCTTAGCGAGGGGGTCGATTAGCATTAATCTGACCAGAATGTCATTCGCTTTGGAAGAATTTCGAATAATTGGACAAAATGAAAGGTGGAGCTCATGGACACAATGAACACCTGCAAAAATGTGTCGATCCATCTAGAAGACGGAACCTTTGATCAACATCCATCCTCTGGGATATCTATACCGGATCTGATCAAGATATTTAACGACCACCTCATGGTGATAAGATGGTCAGATGGTTTCATCCTCTGAAGACAATGAATGTAAAACAAAATCATTGTGTTTCAGTCTTTTATCCGATAAAAACTGGATATTTCTGGATATATTTATACAATCAAGTTATTCTCAAACATAATGATCACATCAAGTGAAATAATCTTCTCATGGAGGCGTATTAAAACGTCATGCGACGGCTTTTAATTGAGCGTAGAGAAGTCGGGCTCCCGGCCGGTTCTTAGCGACGGAGACAGAAACCAGAAGCACAACGCGGCACGTCGACTAATTTTCCTGCTATCCGAGGAGTTCCTTAATTCAATCCCGTCTAATTAATTCACTTCATTAAATCAAATGTGGTGAAGTCAATACGAAGAGGTTTGCATGAAGGAAAAAAAGGAGGGAGAAGAAAAAAGGGGGGGGGGGGAGGGATTAGCTTACAGATGACAGCTCACATCTTGACACCAGACCAGTTCCACCCTTCAACCTCACGGTGCTCCGGGCCTCGGATTGATAATGACCCCCTTTTGTCTGAAGGTTTAGAACCGGGTCTTCCATCTGTGGCTGGAGAGGAAAAACCTTGTAACCCCCCCCCCCCCCCCCCCCTCCATATTCACGCTGCAGATAAATTAGCATGGCGGGCCTCGGCGACGGCTGTGTATTGTGATGTAAATACCCCGCTGCATAGACATGCATCTAAATCCAACGACGGGGCAAATTGTCCAATTCCAGCGCTCTTACAGGTTTTTGCATAGTCGCTGGTTCGGAGCATCTGCATTAGAAATGCTGCACTTCTGGATTACCATCCATAGGCTCTCTAGTGGAGTGTATTGCACATCCCCGTCCTAGACTTTTTAACCCCCCCACCACCACCACCACCAGCCTCCCTACAAGTGTCCCATTAACAGTTCCTCTAGGAGATTGCCTCAGATTGACTCTGAAAAGCTTCCCCCTTTGTGTCTCTAATGTCTGGGGCGCTTTTGTTGACTTTAGCTAGAAGGTTCTACGAGACTGAGCAAAGGCAATCAGAACAATCAAGCATTTTCACGTGGAATTAGGAAGTGTGGAGATAGGGGGGGGGGGGGGGGGGGGGGGGTTCAGATAAAAGAGGCAAATACTGCGTCACAATCAAAAATTCAATCAGACAGGGGTTATGGAAAATAATGAAACTCCTGAGCAGGTTTGCTGGTGGTGCCATTAAAAGCGACGAGGGCTTGGTAACAACTCCATTGTGCGTCGGGCATGCCTCTTATTGGTGAGCGGGGGGGGCCCTTGCGTGTCAGGCGAGAGGTGGGGCACCGTCCCCGGAGTCCACTATCACAGCAGGTTAACCTGGCACTGCGTTTTTTCTAAAGGACTGATTGCCAGCCCCCCCGCCGCTCGAGGTAAACTGACAATTTTCCATCAGCGGGGAACACGGCTTTATTAGTAAAAGTAGGGGGGATGGGCGGGGAGGTAAGGGAGAAAAGTGAAATCAAGTTCACGGGAAAGTGGCTCCTTAACGTCGGAGAGCGAGATCTTAATCCTGAAAACTTAATTAGCAGCGGAACAATGCATGGGTGTCAATTTCAGAAGACGGTTGAGATTCAAGCTTTAAATAAGGAATTTGACGAGAGATTTCACAAAGAAGAATCTCTCGGGGGAATCTTCCACATAGTCAGATCAGACAAGTCTGCATCCAAAGACTTTAACGTGAAGCGGGATCTCATCTGGAGTCGACTTTCTGACAGGTGGAGAAAAAAACACATTCACCGGAATATAAAAAACACCCTCCTTCGTATCAGAGAGACAGCTTCTGCAAACAGCAAATCAATATCATCCCCAGGCTGCATGTGAATGTAGGAGGGCCGAGCGGCCCCAGATATCACACTTCCAAAAGTAAAAACAGGTAAATGTACAAACAAACACGGGGCCATGAAGCTGGTGATTTGATAAAAAAGGAGAAAAGAACAAGTTAGAGGACAAACAAGCGGTGCCTTATGGTTTTCAAGGTCTCCATTTGTTTTTCCGTGTTCCACTGTCAGGCAGCGGAGGAACGGTGAGCCGGAGAGGGTTAAAAGGCCACGGCCGGGATTAGAGCCGGGTAAGGACGCCACGCTGGGCGCTGACATGCCCACCAGCTTACAGTGCACTTTTCTCTGACAACGCAGGGTCACGCCAACGCCGTGCACACGCCAACGCCGCGCACACGCGTGTCGGAGAGACGAGTGAGACGCTGGAGACGTTGACAAGCCGGGAGGTTATCCGTTAGCGTTACGCTAATAAAAAAAACAACAAAGTCATGTTTCAAAGTCAAAACCTAATTGTGGGAAAAGGCGTGTTTTTTTATTTGTGACGTGTGACCTTAAAGGACTTTGTCGTCCGTGTTTGACCGTCTTCACTTCTGTGCAGAAAAACAACCAGAAAAAGGTCAGAAAGCTGTGAAATCATTCTGTAACACATCCTGCATGTAGACTTCTTCTGCTCCTTTAAACGTCGCACTGACGCATCTTTTATCTTCCGTATCGCAACGGATTTCACTAAACACGACTTTTCACTCATGAGCACTTTATTAACGTAATATCTGTGTTTTTAGATTTTCTTTTATCTGTCTGTCTGTCTATCTACCTACCTGTCTATCTATCTACCTACCTGTCTATCTACCTGTCTATATACCTGTGTTTTTCTCTCGTTCTCTGTAGCTAAAAGTTTCAGATTGATTGATTGTTGTCATGACATGTTAAGACCCCAGCTGATGACGTGTCATGTTTAGATTCATATATATGTTGATATATATGTATGCAAATATGATTTATATATATATATGTATGTAAATATGATTCATATATATGTTGATCTGTATGTTGATGCTGTAATGAGAGGCAGCGAGGCCGTGGCGAGGCCCGGGTGCTAGTTACCGATCAGCATGGGAGCCGGCTCTTGGCCCGCCGTCCGTCATCTCCAAACCCTCCAACATGTGCTAACACGTATAATCGTCCTGCTGTGGCCCCCGCCGCCTTCAGCCACCTGATTAGGGCCGCGGTCCCGGAGGAGATCGGGTCGCTGAAGCTTCTAGCAAACCAGCAGCACGCCGTCTACAGCCTTCTTCCTCTAAACACGGCGAGGCGAGGCGTTGGTGCACGCGTAGCGGCGTAGCTGTTGTTCTCAGAGAGACAAACCCACGAGGATGCTTCTCCACGTGTCATCTGCATCGCCTCCCCGACGCAGGATCGTCTTTTATCAACAGCCAGCGATGACACTTTCCAAATATTTAAACACATGGGGGAGTTTCTCATTCAATCTGAACCGCAAACTGTTTTCCCTTCGAATAAGAAGAAAAACCTCCGACTATAAATGTGATTTATTTCCACCAGCCGTGAAACATATCTGTGGTGTGAATGCCACTCTTCTCATGTAACTCCCCGTCCACCTGCTTCACTGTAAGCGGCTGTCAACACAGTGTCTCATTTATGTCTCAAGTGTTTGGTGGGACAACGAGGGGGGGGTTGGATGGGGAGGGGGGTCCGGAGGGGCGAGCCTGGACTCTGGAGACTCTAGGTGGGAAGTAAACTTAGCCAACACTCCTGCAGCAGGGCATCACACACACATCAACGCCTCCTTTGCAGGTGAGAAGAGGGAGGAACATGGAGACGGGAGGGGGGGTGTCAGTCTGAGAACAGCCACGCTTTTACATATTTATATTCATGTTCTGCAAGACGAATATGGATCCTTCAAAACCCTGACATGGTGAGGAGCACGCTGACAAATGTGTGTCGCATTTAGACGGAGGAAACGCAGCGATCCATCAGTGTGATGTCACTCAGCCGGCCTCCCCGAAAACAACTTGTTTTACTGCTCTATGGTAAAACCTGACGTCTTTTATCAACATGTCTGGGTTTACATTTCACCACCAAACGGCTGATTAAACCGGAGGTGCATGCAGGTGAAGTCCCGTCAAACTCAACAACACACACCCGAACAACCTGGAGATGAGTCACACACGAGTAGAACACTTCCACAACCTGTTAGATTGGCGGCAAAAGGGATCGATCCCGTCAATGAGAAATATTCACACACACACAAAAAACACACCCAGAATGTACCGGGGCATTGACATGTCAAGTGCTAACTGACTGCCAGTCAATACACTCACTGACCAGAAAGGTCTCATCACTGTCAGGGGACCGGGAGGAATATCGGAGGTGAAAGTCAATCAAATTAGCTGCTTCCAGACCACTAAACTCCAGGAGTGGAGGCTGGAAACCCGGAGCCTTCTGAGGGAACCGGCCACGTCTACGGGAGCAACGTGAGCGGCACCCTGCAGAGGAGAAAATGTAGATTATATCTTCTTTTATATAGATAGATATAGATATAGATATCTAACACCTCCACCTCTTCACATTTCATGTCTATGTAGAATATTCAGGAATTGATCAAGGAGTATATCTCTCTGTTTCTTTCTTTTTAAATAAATAAATATTACAGAAAAGGAGTGAGCAGTGCTGATTTGCATGTGACAAAGCCTCCACCGTGTGCTATTTGTTTGCCCCCCCCCCCCCCCCCCTCCAGAGAGAAGAACCAGACAGTGAAAAAGCTGTTAAGATCAGAGTGATAATGACTTTAGTGAATAAAGAGTCTGTATCGAGGGTTTGATCCCCGTCCTCTTTCATTCCCGTCTCATTAGATTAAACCACCAGCGACGTTAAACATCCGACACCGCCGTGTCACAACACGTCACGAATTAAACCGTCTCAAAGAGAAGGCAGATCTGCAAGAAGAGGAGAAAACTCTCTTTAGATTAATCTCGTGTCAAAGGTCGTCTTGTAAGATTTTAGAGAGAAATCAATAAACGGTTTCTGAAAAGAGGAGAAAAGCTGAGCAGGTGACAGATGGCTGGGAGGCTAGTGTGTGTGTGTGTGTGTGTGCGTGTGTGTGTGTGTGTGTGATAGTAGGGGGGCACATTCAACTCATTCCTGTGTCATGTCAAATAAATCTATTTGAATATGAGCAGTGACTCCTGTTTTCTGATCAATGTTGAACTGAATGTGAGTGACAGCACACACACACACACACACACACACACACACACACACACACACACACACACCTCGGTGCACTAGTTGAACAAATAAAAACAGTGGTGGTGAAACTTTCCTGATGTGTCAGGTTGGATGTGGAGGCGGCGGAGATCAAGCCGGCGTTTTGTTGGAAACAAACAGCAGCTGCGTGACGACAACACAAAACACACCAACGTGCTTCTCTTTAATCACTTATCAACGTCGTCTTTTTAAATCAACATCAACGAGGATCTCACACACCACGTGTTTCTAATCTTGCCTTCATATATG
>NC_139926.1:25769555-25797055 GCF_963514095.1 Eutrigla gurnardus
TTTAAATCAGAAGAAAACGCGGTCAGAAGAAATGGATTAATTATTTATGTATTATTTATTCCAAATAATAAAAGCTAAATGTGCTTTTCTTTGATTTATTATTGTTTTTTTACAAACGTGTTTGCTTTATTATTTTTATTATTATTATTATTATTATTAATTGTATTATTATTATTAATGTTATTATTATGATCATCTCGTTGTTGGTTCGTTGTTATGATACACCGTTTATTTATTAATATGTTTCGTTCTTTTTATTGATTTAATCGCATTGTAATAATTTTCTGAATTGTGATTTTTTATTTTATTTTACAACATTCAACAACGTCTAACTGTCAAAGCCGTCAGTTAAAGGAACAGTGCGCGAGTTTGTGGATCAAAAAGGTCAAATCTATAAACGTCACTAAAAAAAGCATTAAAACAAACAAAATGTTTGTATTAAACAAAAACATGGAGATTAAAAAACGAAACCATTAAACCGCCAGAGCCAGAGGGACGATGAATTATGAATGAAGACAATAAATCTTTGATGGAGGAAAGTCAGGAGAAGCGTTTATGCACACAATTTATGACGCGTGTGTGTGTGTGTGTGTGTGTGTGTGTGTGTGTGTGTGTGTGTGTGTGTGTGTGTGTGTGTGTCCATTATAATTATTATTAAACGCACTGACTGACGCTGAACCATTACATTCACCTGAACTGTAGTCGACAGGTGTGTTGCGTTGCTGTGGTTACGAGTACAGCCTATAGGACACGCGAACGCACGCGCATCCTTCGCACGCGCCCCATTTAGTTCCATTCACCCCCTCTGGAGGCCTGCAGTCACGCGCGCCCGCGTCAAACCCGCCAAAACAGCTGACACAGAAAACTGTCTTTTATATACACACACACACACACACACACACACACACACACACACACACACACACACACACACACACACACACACACCTGGATAAAGTTATCTTTTTCAAACAACAGAGAACACCGCGTGTCTATAAACCGCTAATTGATTGTTTTCTTGAAGTATTCATGAATCAATGTTTTTAAACAAACAAACAAACAAACAAACAACAACAACCTGCTGTTTCCCTGAGGAACTCCTCTCATTGAACCAGAAACACGTTACATATACACAAGATATTTAGATAAACTGCCAAAAATAAGAAGAAGAACTGCACTTGTTTTATATCTGTTATTTTCCAAATATGCGCATTAATTGTTTTGTTTTTGCGCAAATAAAAAAGGTGTCTACGGACGTTTTCCCGTCGTGCATTGCAGCAGCAGCAGCAGCGACGCCGCTGTAAATACGCGCTCATCGGGCAGAACGGTTCACGTTTGCTCAGTGAACTTGTTGCGTGACCTCAAAGAGTTTCCTCGTGAACTTTGGCCCGAGTCCAAGTGTGACTCCTGGAAACACACACACACACACACACACACACACACACACACACACACACACACACACACACGCGCACACACACACACACACCATCAGCTCGGCTGTAAAGCTCCGTATGGTTTCCTTACAGTAGCCCGCAGGCAGAGAGAGAGAGAGAGAGAGAGAGAGAGAGAGAGAGAGAGAGAGAGAGAGAGAGAGAGAGAGAGAGAGAGACCTCCGCGGATCAATATCAGCGCAGCTGGAGCCGAACAGGAACCGGCATCGACGCACCGTGTGGAGCTGACATTTCCCCACCGGACCCCCCCTCCACCGGGCCGGAGAGGTCACCGGGGAGGTCACCAGCCCGGAGGAGCCAACCGGAGGCGCCGTTAACAAGGAGGCGACTTCAAGCCGCAACGTAGGACTAGATTTCTGCTCGGAGGCAGATCTCCTTTTGCACAACATGCACCCCAAAATGAATATTTTACTTAAATGTGACGTAGAGAAACTGACATAAATATAAATATTCTTAAAACAAATATTCTCTAATAGGTTCGAGTCCCGGGAGACGCGTCATCATCAGGCCGAGCCCGGTAACGTGAGCAGTCTGCACAACAAGTGACAGCGTTCTCGCCTGCAGCGGGTATCCAGCATCACTGCGACGTGTTCCTGAACGTCTCACACACACACACACACACACACACACACACACACACACACACACACACACACACACACACACACACACACACACACACACACACACACACACACACACACACACGCGCAGCGGGTTATCCACACACAGACATGCGCAGTGAGCAGCAGCAGCATCTCTCAGAACAAACCAAGCAGCTCTTTCTCCCTGCAGCTTATTGAATCCGTACAACAGTCATGTTTTCTTCAGCAGATCTTCAGATCTGCAGCAACAAGCTTATCCCTTTACCCACAATGCATCAGAATACATGCATGCATGGAAACCCATCTCAATGAGGCATGCAGGGACTAGAGACACCAACCAGCTCACATCAGGTCACACCCAGACGACGCTGAAGGACTGATCTGAGTCAAGTTCAAGTTCAGCAGCTCAATGAGGGGGAGGGGGGTTCAGGGCCAGGCTTCTCAAATAAACCAGTATTAGTGAGCACACATGATGCAGGATGAAGATGCTTCGTTTGCGTTACACTCAATGGTTTCAGCCAGAAATAATTTTGTTTCCAGATAAATGTAGAAAATTCTAAATGTTTCAACATGTTTTTAACGTCCTTCGGCGTAAAAAAGGACGAAGAATTTCAACCTGAGATGCAAGAAAAGCGGCTGAATAATTCCTCCAACAACTTCGTCCCAAACCGCCACGAAAAAAAGCATGAAAAAGCAACAAAAAGGGGAATATTTAGCACTTGCAACACCTTTTTTATTATATTTGTATGCAGTAAAATTCTTATCACAATAAGGAAGAAAACACCTCTTAAAACTTTGAACAAAAGCACATAACGAAACAACTGCCCCATGTTTAGCTCGTAAATTGTACATATTTATAGTAAAGAAACATTCTTTATAAATACTGTTTCATCTGTAGCAAGTAAATACCATAATTTAATTACAAATGGATAAATATGGCAGTTTGATATTTACAAAAAAGGAAGGGGCGTAGTTACAGAAAAATCCAACGGCACAACGTTTATTTTCCTCCACAGTTTTCCCCCAAAGATAGTATTTCACAATTCCAAAAAACTTGCAAAGCACAAAACATCACAAGTTAAAAGCCCAGCAAACTAAAAAATATACATTCACAAGCGTAATATTGTGGTCTTGTTTTGAGTTAAATGTTAACTTTGGCACTCTTTCCAGTTTATAGATGTTTAGTATAGTACAATCAATTTGCCTTAGGATCACAATATTCAACATTATAGTACAATTTTTATTGTAATATGTGCACTAAAAGTCCAGTTAGAGAAATAGCTACCATTGAAGGAACATCTATACACCAAAGACAAACTATCACGATGGGAAAGTGGGCTTTTTTTAGTCATTATTTACAATATGAAATACACCTCCGCTATTATACATATTTTCCTCTGTTGATAATCGTCATCTTCCCCTGACGAATCCAAAAAAATAAAATAACCAAATGTTTTTGTTGTGTGTGAATGGCTCCAGTGCTGAGTCCTAAACATACCATTCACTGAAATTGGAGGAGAGGCCACTGTGGCTGCTGGTGTTGTTGTGCACAGCCGAGGCCGGGGACAGCGTGGTGTTGCTCTGGGTCTCCGTGGTGGGCGACACCAGGCCCGGGGGCGTGGACGACTCGTAGCCGGAGCTGGCCGCCGGTGAGGAGTCCGACGCTGGCGGGGAGGCTTCGTGGACCTGGAGGGGGGAGACGAGAAAATGAGCTTTTACAGTCAAAACACAAGCTAGAATAAAACGGCCTGCATATATATAATATTACGTGTGTGTGTGTGTGTGTGTGTGTGTGGTGCGTGTGTGTGTGGTGTGTGTGTGTGTGTGTGTGTGTGTGTGTGTGTGTGTGAGGCCTCCAGCCTACCTTCATGTGTTTCCGTAGGGAGCTGGGATGCGTGTAGGACTTGTCACACATTTTGCAGAGGTACGGCTTGTCCGACGTGTGAACGTGCATGTGTTTCTTTCGGTCGCTGCTGTTTGCAAACCTTCTGTCGCAGCCTTCGAACTCACACTGGAACGGCTTCTCTCCTGCAGGGAGGGGGGAGATACAAAACATGGAGTCACATTTTCTGTTTCTGCTCTCCTATTTATTTAAAACATAAGAGAATAAAATGCTTCAGGTAGAGCTTAAATTAAAAAGAATGCACGAAAAGTTCCTTTAAAATCACAGCATTCGATTACAAATTTGCCAAAGTTGAAAGCTGCTTTTAGAGGGAGATGGTGGGGGAGTTAATAAATAATGCGCATAGTGATTTTGGAGGGGGTGGGGGGTGGGGGGGTAAGGCCGTCCTCAGTAGGCCTACAGAAGGAGGACCATTTGCTGGGAAGACAATAAAAATCTAATTAGCACCTGACCAATTTGATGGCACCACGGCGTAATGTATTTCCCCAAGAAACGCTGCGTAAATGTGAAAGGCTGGTAATGGCCCCCGTCTAGCACCTCTCCCCCCCCCCCTCCACGAAAAGCAACGGATCGGCCTTTCCCCCCGTGTTGCTTGTCCTCGGCTAACTGCACGCACAGGGAACGCTGTGTGAAAAGGGAGGAGAGTCTAACGCGAGCCATAAACGCGAGAACGAGCCGCATTAAACCCGGTTGCTGTGATTTACTACAGCAGAGCGCGCTCCCTCACTCCCCTTTGACCCATTTTTTTTTTTTAAGTTTAACCCCCCCTCTCCTCCCCCCCTCCTCGTTCTCTAAACACACAAAACACCAGCTTTCAAATTGTTTTGTAAACGTTTGGAAAATGAGGAAATAAAAACAGGCCCGATAATAATAAGAAGCGTAAAACCAGAATGCAGATTATTCCTCCATTCTAAACTAATTTGCCCTCTCTCTCTCTCTCTCTCCCCCTCTATGTCTCTCTCTCCTGGATGAAGTCCTAATTCTGCTTTGACCGTTTCTACCAACACTGTCTGCTTTAGCAGCCTGAAATAGTCGCTGATAATTAGATCTTAATGCGCGTAAAGTACATGTTTACAACGAGATGAACGCGCGCACACGCAGCCGGCTCGGCCGACAAACAGCGTCCTCTCACATAGAGACCACCGAATAAAACACGCATTAATACACCCATAATTACCTGTGTGCGTTCTCTTGTGGATCTTCAGGTTTTCCGAGCGCGCGAACACCTTCCCGCAGCCGGGGAACGGGCACGGGAACGGCTTCTCGCCGGTGTGCACCCGAATGTGGTTCACCAGTTTGTATTTCGCCTTGAAGGGTTTGCTCTCGCGGGCGCAGTCCTCCCAGAAGCAGACGTGGTTGGTCTGCTCCGGCCCGCCGACGTGCTCCACGGAGACGTGCGTCACCAGCTCGTGCATGGTGCTGAAAGTTTTGTTGCAGCACTTCTTCGGGTTGCTGAGTTGCTCCGGGTCGATCCACTTGCAGATGAGCTCCTGCTTGATGCACTGCTGCCGCATGTAGCGGAAGAAGGCGCCGGGGTGGTGGTGCGCTGCCATGTTCATGCCCATGTTCATATTCATGGAGCCGTACTGGTTGTGGAGCTGCGCCGCCGAGTACGGGTCGGTCCTCGGGCTGGAGACCTGGTGGTACTGGTCGGAGCGTCCGAAAACCTCCCCGGGTAGTCCGAGCCTCATTTGGCCGTTCAGGACGTTGGGGGAGCCGTGGGAGCCGTGCTGGTCGTGGATCCCCGGGAACAGAATGTGGCCCTGAGAGTCTGTGTGGGAGTGGTGGAGGGACCCCGCCGCGGGGCCGAAGATCGCGTGCTGGCCGCCCGCCGGAGAGGACTCTCCGAAGCCGCGGCTGCGAAAGAGAAAGTCCCGGGTGGAGTTGAAAGGGGAGCTGGCGTACGAGGTGACGTGGGCGGCGTGAGCCCCCAGCGCCGCGGCGGGGTAGCCCGGCGCCTGGGCGCTGAAGGCAGAGCTCTGTCCCGGGGAGAGGTCGTGGTTCAGCTTAAAGGCGCCCATGTGCGCCGAGTCCACGAAGCTGTTCTGTGCCAAACTCAAGTCTCTGTCCTGCATCTCGCTCGCCGAGTGATGCCGGGCGAAGGAGCCCACTCCCAGTCCGGGGAACTGGTGGCCAGCATCCAGTAGCATTATCTCACTGGGGGCTGGGGTATTATGGAGCTGGTGTTTGGGTTTAAATCAAACGCTTGAAGCGAATAAAAAAAAAAAATAAGAAAATAAGAAATCAGATGTTGGGGGTGATGATGGAGGCGAGACACGGTTCAACTTCCAGCCTCGGAAACACCATCAGACCGGGGCTTCACAGCTTCACAGCGCGGCTCCTCCGCTCACAGGGAGGGCAGCAAAACACACGAAATCAGCTTCAACGGGATTCACTTGAGTTAAGTTATTAAAAAATTATTAGAAAAAAAAACACACACAAAAATCCCAAATGCAAAAGGAAGTTTTTCCCCACCGCGTCCTCTTCTTCTATACTTCTTCTTCTTCTTCTTGATGCGACACTTTGGAGAATTAAAAACAGGCTGCTGAGAAAGGAAAGGTCTTACTGGGTGTCCTCTGCTGCGCGCGCGGAGCGGGACAGCAGCCGGAGCATCTCCAACAAAAAAACACCCGCTCTTCTTCCGCTCGGTCCGGGTTCGTGTCTGCGGCTCGCCCGTGTGTTTACCGCGGAGGGTCCCTGTTTCTCCGTGGACTGGCTCTTCCTCCTCTTCCGCCCCCTTTAACTGGAGCCCGTTCATTCGCTGCTCGGCCTCTGATTGGCCGCCGCGGCTCATCAATCCCAGGTGCCCCTCCAATAGCAGGTAGCGCTTTTTGGCGACTTAATAGCGCAACGCCATTTTCCACTAATAATTACCGCCTACTTTTAGGGGGAAGATTTTTTTTTTTTTTAAGGAGGAGGAGGGGGGGGGGGGGGGGGGGGGGGTTATATAGAAGAGAAGAGGATCACGACAAGAGAGAGGAGAGAGAACATGTTGTGGTTGTTTAGATTCCGTCTAGGTGCCAAGTGGAGGCATGAATACTGTTCTTTTAAAAAGAGGAAGAACGACACGGAGATGATGTAAAGGTTTAGATCAGGAGGGGGTCATTAGTTCTTATTTACTAATCTAATTAAAATGCAAACAGATCAGAGTACTTTCTAAAGCTAAGATAAATATATTAACCCACAAAAACACCAAATAAAAATCATATGTTCAGCACGTCTGCAGAAGGAGCGTCAAATGATTTAATAGATATCTTTATATCCATTAAATCATCACGTATTATTTGAATATGAGTGTTATTGACCTCCATGTGCCTCTGGCAATAAATACAAACATAAATAATGCTCATAATGCAGAAGACACCTTTGTGTTTAAATGTGCTGCTGTAACACCGAACACTAACAGTGACAAATCATAATAAATAATCATATTTAATTCAATGTGTCCATTTTAAAGTCATAATAATCTGCCATTAAATGAAGATTAAAGTTTGTAAGAATCATTATAATCTCTCGTTACGTCATTCCTCACAGCTGAAATAATAAAAAAAATAAAAATGCATCTGTGGCTCCAGTGTGGTTTTCGCTCTACTACTGGTTTTGCAGAACCACAACTGGGCCCTTTCAGCCTCTGGTGGTGCTCCAGCCCCCCCCCCCCCCCCCCCCAGCCGCCTGTTTTACTGGTTCCATATGCTGCTGGTTCCTGCTTCCTCTGTGGTTCTCACATCCACCACAGCAAATTAAAGGACACGTTGTTGGTGACGAGCTGCGCCTCGACGCACGTTAGTGACTCCTGGTGACACCAACGTGAGTGATGTGATGATGTTACAATAACACATATATATACTGTATATATATATATATATATATATATATATATATATATATATATATATATATACTGTATCTTTATATATACACAACACTGGACGAAGGAGAGAAATTAAATTAAAAAAAAAAGCTTAATTTGTTGGCACAGAATCAGAGTTTGGCTCCACGCAGGCCTGCGCGCCACCGCTGCTCACTCACACGCACACGCACACACGCACTCACGCACACAAGTCAAAAAGGAAGTTTACTTACATTTCCAGCACATTGAGGGTTCTCCCGGTCCATTACGCAGCTCGTTCCTGCGGCTTCCCCTCAGCCTCCGCGCTGCTCTCTTACAAATACACAGAGAAGGCGAGGGAAAAACGTTAAAACTTCTTTTTTTAAGGGGGGGAGGGGGGTAATATAGTGCGTCTCTTAGCTCGGAGTGGGACACAAGGCTGAGCGTTGTTGTGTGCCATTCTTCCAAGTCCATTTGAGGCCGCGCCGCAGGAAACTGCAGGAGCTGATCCAAGTTCAAAGTCACGTCTGCCGACCTCCTATAAGAACTTCTTTATTTCTAGTCACCAACAAAAACCCTTCCCAGATAGAAGGAATGGAGAAGAAAATGAAAAAGAGAGGAAGAAAAGGAGCCCTGCTATCAGGGGAGAGAGGCACCGTGGCTGCTCGGGGAAGAAAGGGGCTCCAGCCTATTGAAACCCCCCCAAAGACCAGGACTTCAACAGGTTTTTGTATTTGTAGGAGACGCGGCCCGACTGGGCTTCACACATATAAACCACGTGAGACGTGATCAATAACGGCCCGTACACGTCACCATCCCACTATATCAATATGTTGACACGCGGGAAGGTTACTTGTGCGGCTCTCCGTGACCTTGTGTTTCATGGATGTTTGACCTCTGACCCGTTAAGACCACATATGTTGCACTCTTGACTCCCTTTTGGTAAAATAAGCCTGTTTGTGACAAAAGCGTCTTTGTTTTAGGAGGAGGGGGGAGGAGGGGGAGAGGGGGGAGGAGGGGGAGGTTCGGGTAATTTGGAAGCTATAAGTCAATAAAAATGAAGCCATTCCTCCAAAGTTCAAACTCCATTCACCCCTCCTCTACTCATTTGCATAATTTAAAATGTGTTATGTAGATTTAATGTGACAGAATGTGATGAATGTGGGAAAACAATCATTTTCATTTATATTTATGGATTTTTAATAAATAGGTCTGAATACTTTTGCTGTTAAAAATTCCCTTTTTTTGTTTTTTTTGCTTCATGTTGGATTTAATGTGGAGTTTAATTTAACGTGTATATGAAATATGGGGCTTTAAATAAATCATAAACTGCTTGTGTGTGTTTTATGTGTTGTTTTCAAAAAGCTGTCATTGGAGCTCAGCTGATTTTAATTAATTTATTTAACTAATTCCACAACACAACGGCACACACACACACACACGTGTGGTCATGGGTTCAGTTTTTTATTATAGGGATTTAATCATGATTTAAAAAAATAATAAAATAATACAGACGTGACACAAAGTCATTGTGTAAATAAAAATGACCAAACGAGCAGCTGGAACATCTGTACACGTGTTGTTATTATTATTAATGTATGTCTGCAAGGCTACGTCATACATCAACGAGGCGTTGTGACGTGATACCTCCACTGAGAGCATTTTTGCTCCTGTTAGTGAAAATCAAGTTCATAAATCAGTTTGAGCAGAGAGGGAAGCGCGCGCGCGCAACAGGCCCAACAACATGTAAAGCCTCCACATCTCCAACGCGCCGGGAATCAATTACGGGGGCGCGAGGACGTGCGCGAGGAAACGTGGTGTCCATTAATAACTAAATACATTTAAAAAAAGCTGCAAAGCTGTAAAATGTTTCTCTATCAGGAATCGATTAGGGGGGAGGAGGGGGGAGGGGGGGAGGATGAAGACGTATCGATGACACGTGCGCGTCCTCGCTGTCAACAAGAAGGCAACTATTTTTAAAATCATCAGATCAGCAACTTCTTCTTCTGGTTGCCCAGATTTATAAAAACATATTTAAAAAGTTGGTCAATAATAGTTTCCTCACGTCAG
The DNA here is from genome assembly GCF_963514095.1 of Eutrigla gurnardus. Lineage (NCBI taxonomy): Eukaryota > Metazoa > Chordata > Actinopteri > Perciformes > Triglidae > Eutrigla > Eutrigla gurnardus. The sequence goes on from NC_139926.1 coordinate 25,779,417, forward strand.
AGAAAAATACAAACTTTGAATACGATCCAAGATGAGTGAGATTATTATTATTATTATTATTATTATTATTATTATTATTATTATTATTATTATTATTATGGGATGTTTGGAACTAAGGTCGTGTATTTAAGAAATTAATTTAATGGGATTTTTTTTATTTTATTGGGGGCCATTATGAGAAATGCCTGAACAAAGAAGGCTTTAAGACGCGTTTAATGGTTTTTACACACTTGAGCATTAATGGTATGTTAGACACCAGCCTACAATACCCACAATTCAATGTGTATTATTTAAGCGTATTATTATTTATGTCAACACAGGAAAATGTAATGTCATATAAAAAACAACCAGAGCGAGAATAGGGTTAAAATGAGCACGTAAAACATATTAATAAATAAAATAAAATAATGATGTGTAATTAATTTAATTTGCTGTATTCAATCAGGATTTTACGGTTTTTATTTCATTAATTATTTTTGAGTATTATTTCCACACATACGCCTCTTTTTCATTTTGTATTTATCTGATGAAGTTTCCGGTTTTGTTTCGTCATCCTTTTGAAATCCATCTTCATAACATTTAAATAATAAAAAATAAAAAATAATAGAGAAACTTTGCGCACATTAATGCACACATCTACACACATGCACGCGCCCACGGGCTTTCTCTCCCTCCCTCCCTCCCTCTCTCTCTTTCAACGGCATCAAATCAATAGGAAGACACTTTACCGGAGAGAAACTAGTGCTGTCACATATATAAAACCACATTTACGCACATCCACATGCGCCGGCGCCACTAAACAACAAAAAACACCCAGTAAAAAAGCGCTGCGCACAAACGGATCCGCCGGTAACTTTGTGAGTACAACTTTTTGGAGTCAACAGCGATAAAGAGAGTGAGGGGGCGGAACCCTGCTGAGCCCCCGCGCTGAACGACAGCCAATCGCTTCGTTCTCCTAACTGCCAGTCACCAAAATCCGTCCAATACCCGCGGTGCCATTTCTAAACTGTATTCCCCACTGTGTCCTCCAACTGTTGTATGTTCTGCCAATCGCTTGAGGACAGAGTGGGAAAAGGAGCAAGCAGAGTTAGAAGCCGGACAAAAAGAAAAAAAAGAACTTATAGAGAGCCCTTCTATACATATTCTGTCCTCCACGTGTGCGGAGGTGCGTGGTGGGGCGCGGATGGACTCGGCAGTGTAGGTTATGGAGCCCCCTTTAAGCAAGAGGAACCCGGCGATGAGATTAGCGGATTTGGCAGCGACTCAACCCCTTCCTCATCAGAATATGACAGGCTTCCCGGGGCTAGGGGGGCATCACCCTCTCTCCCACCATGCCCACCTCCACCCTGGGGAGCTGGGCAACGACCCCGGAGTGGCACTCACTCCATTTGGACCAGAGCACATGGCACAGACAAACGCTCTCAAACTTAGCCCGTCTCAGCACATTCAGAGCCACCACGAAGCCCAGACCGCGGCGTCCTTCGCCTCGGCTCAGACCACGGTCGGTTTCCCCGTGGCTCACCCCCACTCGGGCTACTCGAGCAGCAGGGACTTCATCCTCAGGAGAGAACTCTCAGCCTCTGCTATGCACGCACTTGGCGACCAGCATAGTTCCGCCTCCTCCCCTCATCACCATGGCATGTTCATCTCCCCAACAGGTGCTTACGGGCACGCGGACAGCGGGGCCCACTCGCTCTTCACTGGACTCCACGACCAGGCGTCCCCGGGCGCCCACCACCATGCCCTCAACGGGCAGATGCGCCTGGGTATACCGGGGGACATCTACGGCAGGCCGGAGCACTTCGGGCACAGGCCGGACCACTATGGACCCTCTTCCCTCCACAGCTACAACTCCATGAACCTCAATGTGAACATCGCGTCTGCTCCTCACGGAGCGGCGGGGGCGTTTTTACGGTACATGCGGCAGCCCATAAAGCAGGAGCTGATCTGCAAGTGGATCGACCAGGATCAGAGTCAGAAGAAGCCCTGCTCCAAGACGTACAGCACCATGCACGAGCTGGTCAACCACGTCACGGTGGAGCACGTCGGCGGACCGGAGCAGAGCTCGCACGTCTGCTTCTGGGAGGAATGTCCGCGCGAGGGGAAGGCGTTCAAAGCGAAGTACAAGCTGATCAATCACATCCGCGTGCACACGGGGGAGAAGCCGTTCCCGTGCCCGTTCCCCGGCTGCGGGAAGGTGTTCGCGCGCTCGGAGAACCTGAAGATCCACAAGAGGACTCACACAGGTCGGTACTCGTACTTGTGTTGTTGTCGTGGAGGAAGGGGAGCCGGCGCTCGAGCGTCGGGAGACATCGTGTTGTAGTTGGCGAGATCGTGCGTAATTACGCACGCAAACACGTATCTATTAAAAAGTTAATTTCCTTTCTTAAATATAAAGTATCGTGCACGCCGGCGTGTAGGCGTGAGAGGATTAGTGGGCATATGATTTGTAAAAAAAGAAACGTGCTTACGTACACGCGAGACCGCGCTGGAACGCGTAAATGTGATTATCCTCCGACGCTTTTTTACGCTTCGTTTAGACAACGCGAGGCGTGTGCGTGTGTGTGTGTGTGTGTGTGTGTGTGTGTGTGTGTGTGTGTGTGTGTGTGTGTGTGTGTGCTCGTGTAAACATCTGTGTTCGTGTTCCGCATCGGTTCCGTGTTAACGGGAGTGTGTGAGCTGCCCGAGGAACACGACGTAGTGTGCGTAAAGTCCCAACTTCTTCTCAGATGTGTAGTTTCTCCGTTTGGAGTTTAATCGTCTTTTTGCTTGTTGTTGTTTTTTTTCTGGCTGAGACGCAGAGCTTCATTTCGGGTTCGTGCCTCCAGCGTCAGGCCCTCTGGTGTCAAACCTCCAGGGACATGAAGACGTAAAAACCTTCACAGAACTGCCGTTTTACATCACATGCAAAACTGTTATTTAAAATAATAATCATAATCATAATAATAATAATGATGCACGTTTTCTATTTAAGAGATCTTAAGTTTGTGTTGAGTTTTAGAGTCTACATAAACGGCTCCTGGTGGTCTCCCTCCTCCTCCTCCTTCCTTCTCTAACACACACACACACACACACACACACACACACACACACACACACACACACACACACACACACACACGCACACACACACACACACACACACACACGTCCATGTAAGCAGAAGGCCTAAAGGCATGTTACACGTGTTCACACAGGAAAATGCTTTGGACAAGTGGGTGTGGAGTATGTGGCGGCTGTATAGTTGACGCTCTGGTGACGAGGGGCCCTACACACACACACACACACACACACACACACACACACACACACACGCACACACACACACACACACACACACACACACACACACACACACTATGAAATAGAAAACAGCGCACACACCCCCTCGTGGTGGACCCGCTCCATGTCTCACGTGTCTCCCGGTTCTTCTTCCCCTGCAGGAGAGAAACCCTTCAAGTGCGAGTTCGACGGCTGCGACCGAAAGTTCGCCAACAGCAGCGACCGGAAGAAGCACTCGCACGTGCACACCAGCGACAAGCCCTACTACTGCAAGGTGCGCGGCTGCGACAAGTCCTACACGCACCCGAGCTCTCTGCGGAAGCACATGAAGGTGCACTGCAAGTCCCCGCCGCCCCCCCACTCCACCAACGTGTCGTACATTTCCTCCACGAACCCGCACGCGGACCCCCTCTCGCCGAACTCCGAGGCGCACCGGAGCCGCACCGCCAACCTGTCCCCGCAGGTCACCAACCTCAACGAGTGGTACGTGTGCCAGGGGACCGGCGGCGGGGGCGGACCCAACCACCTGCACACCCCGTCCAGCGACGTGCCCACGTCGGACTCGGACGAGGACTCGTTCAGACACTCAGACCCGAGGACGATGCTCTGATGCCAAAACCACCACGTGACTGTCGAACTTGTCAGTTGACCCGGTAAAAGTGTAGATCAATGCGCGCGCTTGTTTTTGTTTTTTAAGGGGGGGAGGGGGTATTGATCACATGTTGTCACTGTTGTTGTTATTAAATGCAGATAAGAAGTCACTGAGGCAGGACCCTGAGGAAGGAGTTGACCCTTGACCTTTCAAAAAAAAAAAAATGAAGTTAAATATTTGACACTGAAAAAAAATCTGATAGAACTTGTTTTTCCCCAACAATTCTCTTCATTCTTATTATTGTTATTTATCTGCGGTGTTTAATTAACGACATGTGTCACGTGACCTCCCGTCACCCCTCCTCCAGTTTAATAACTCGGCTGCCATCAATCACCGTCATATTCAAGGAGAAACAAGTAACGGTACCGCTTGTAGCTGCAGCAGAATGTTAACAGAATCTGGAAGAGGACGAGGGGTTTATTATAATTGTTATTAATATTATTATTATTATTTCATGTCACTTCTGTAATATGTGGTACAAACTTTGATAAATAAGGAAGAAAAAAACAGGAGGAGTGTCTTAAGGGTTCTCATTTACCTTTTCAGATTTATACAATACATGTGTTTGACTGGAATTTTGTAATATTTAAGAACTATTTAAGACTATATTTTATGCAACAAAAAAAAAAACACAAGTGTTATGCTCGTTAAAGAGTAAAAAGTCCCTGGAGACCCTAAATGTCTACACTGACAGGCTTTGGCCCTGTATAGGATTTGTATATATGTAATTGTTTGATTGCTTGTGAATGTTGTGTAGTTTTTAAATTACAAAAAAAAACAAAAAAAAAGATGTTGTTTTGTACATTTTATTTATTTGCTGGTATCAATGTTGTACTGGAACTACAGGAACACCAAAGAATAATAATATCAGTTTTGGTGATGCATCGTAGCCTACCCTGCTGATGTTTTTTAAAGATGTTATTTGATTTTATTTTTTTAAATTGTGTTGTGTAAAAGAAGAAGCATTTACTTGAATAGGCTGTGTAATGTGAAAAGTCTTTCTCGCATGCCTTTTGTAGTGACGTGTCTGTCTGAGGTGCATGATGGACATGATGCAGGAAACAGAAAAGATGAGCCAGCTCTGATTGTGCAGACCCTTGATGTTCAAAATTAAATTTACAATATAAATTCCATGCTTAAAAAAACAATAAAAACAGGACATATACAGTTAATAATTAACAGGTGTGAAATGATTGTGATTGTGGATTTTATTTATTTAGATATGTGGATTTTAGGAAGCTGTGCGTCTATTTGTCAAATCTTTTTTAAACATTTAAATGTAAATAAGAGCTTGAAATGCTAAACAAAAGTACAACGCAGACATTTCATATGAGAGATTGTGTGAGGGGAAGATGAGGCCTGAGGAGGCTGGGATATAAACTCATCACTAACGACTTAGAAAAAACTCTGGAAAAAAGGCGCGATGGCACAAAAAAAGCAGCAAAGACATGAATCATTCATGGTGTAAAAAAAATAAGATAAAAAGATATACGTGACAATAAGCGGGCTGCTTGTATGGAGTGTATAAACCCCCCTTCTTATTATTTCCTCCATTAAAAAACAGCGCAGGCTCACTTTCAAAGGGAGTTGCCTGTCCGGCCTTTTAGAAATCACAATTGACCAACGCGAGTCCTGCACCACTTCAAAGGGGGTCTGGGCTCCTCTGAGAGGAGCAGGAGGAGGAGGAGCAGGAGGAGGAGGACTGGGTCCAGCTTTGACAAGTCTTCATGGCGCGTTAGGATTTCTAAGGCGATCTAAACGCTGCACATCAGAATGTGTGAGAGAAACACACCAAGTGCAACTAAATGAAGCTGGAAATGTGTGTTTGCATTCATGCACGCAGGTAGATGACACGCGCACGTTCACCTGCAGAAAAACAAAAGGGTCCTGCATCCACGGAGACACTTGACCCGGGTCAGACCCAGAAGGACGTCGAGTCTGAGTCCTAAATATGACGCAGCAGAAGAACAAGCCCTTCTTTCTGCTGTTGAGCTGCATTTAAAGCTACTTTTATAGCTGCTCTCTTTCTAACAAACACTTGATCTGCTGCTTCATTCAACGCGAGGAGAGCACTTGTAAGGGGCCCTCCTCTTTGACTTCTTTTATGGAGCCCGGAGGCCCCTGTTTGGAAACAAGAGCTCCGTGAATGTTACTAAAATAAACACGATGAAAAATAACCAAGAAGACAGTTCCTTATACAGGGCGTTGAGAACAGAGGAGGGAGACTTAATAAAACAGGAGTGAAGCGGTCACCCTTCAGCGAGAAAAAGGGCTTTGAAGTGGAACTTATTATCTGAGGAATACTTCGGGGTTGTCCTAACGACGCGCTCAATGGGGAAGGCGCTCCTTTGTCAGCGATTTGTTCTCCTTTAGTGGGACGCCCGTGGAAATCACTTACATGGGCCACCTTAACATACTGCCTGCAAATCAGTAACCGGCCGGAGTCAGACATGCAGACGCCACTTTTTTGGGGGGGACCGAGGACAAAGCGATGAAGTCGCGCTGGAGGAGGAAGAAGAAGGAGAAAAAAACGCCTCAATTGCGCCCCTTTTTTTGTAAGAAAAAAAGGGCTGAAGGATAATTTCTCAGACGAGCGTGGAAGCAAAACAAACGCCGTGTTGTCAGACTTTACAAGCGTTATCCATCCTCCTGAATGCGGCCGGCACAAAGCGGCGGACTGAGCCGCTGAAGTGATCCACTCTCTGGGCACAAAAGTTAAGAAGCTCCGAGCGTTTGATCCGAGCACCTGCTGGCTCACCTGGATCCCCTTCTTTGTTGCATATTTAACGTAGTTTTTTAGTGGACGCAGGTGTGAAGAAGCAACCAGCACCCCTCCACTACACCACCCTCCTCCTCCTCCTCCTCTTCCTCCCAGAAATCAAATACAGCAGAACAGCAGCACCTTGTGACAGCTTTGGCTGCCTTTTCACTTACTACATTTAAAATCACACTTCTCTCCTATAAATATGCCAATAATAATGACATAGGCAAGGAGCCCTGGAAATAAATATATATTTGTTGTTGTCATATGGGGATGAGAACTGGATTTAAATTAAAGGAGGTTTCCATTAATCTGTGCGTTTTTACGCACAATGATCCTCAACTACAACCACGTGTGATAACTGACAGGACACCTGTGTGTCTGAACGTTCCTCCCAGCGTGAAGCCTCCGTTGTTCACCTTCTCTTCTAGCCTCATAACAAATAACAACCTCCCATCTAACGGCCACGGTCAGCCGGATCCCCGAGATCCGGGATCAAGCGAGCAACAGCGAGTCCGGTTGGGTTAGCTGCCTCTTGGAGCTCATTTTTTGGGGGGAGAGAAACTCCAGACAAGTTCAAGGAGCGACTGGCAACTCCTGGATTTGTGAGCATACTTCATGGACTGGAGGCTTGGGGGGCGGAGGGGAGGAGGAGGGGACTCTAGTCCGGGTTCTGGAGCCGGACTGTCGGACGTCTGCAGGGGAACACGTCGCTCCTCTCCAGCAGCTGCTTTCACCTATTAGCCCCGGTGTCTTTCCCCCAAAGGAGCGCGGGAGTTAAACGTCTGACAATGCGCGTGCACGAGGAGGAGGGCGCGGGGGGACTTGTTTCTTTTTTTTTACTTTCATATGAACTTCATTAAATCAATTACCCAGCGAGCACATCAGGATTCTTGTATATTCAACGACATACAAATATGTTCTCCCCTCCCTCCCCCTCTTTCCTCCCACAATTAAATATAATCACAACCTGCACAGAAGGAACTCCGTGTGTTGGAAGCAAATTGGTTTGTTCTTGTTCTGACATTTAAGACGTTTTTCTCAACTTCCATCTGCAGCAGCGCGAAGGTAGAAATAATAACCGCTCATCACAGCTCTGGTTCCTCAGACCTGCTGTTCACCTACAGCTCTGCCCTGGATCTAGTTTTAAAACCTTTGATTTTACTTCATTTTTATATGATGATAAAATGACTGCGTTTTAAATGTATATTTTTCTTCCAAAAAGGAGAAAAAATAAAGAAAAGAACTTCTCTGGGGACAAATCAGTTGGGAAATTCTAATTGAATCTGTAAATATAAAAAATAGCACATTATATTTTATTATCTTACATTAAATTAATCACTTAATTTAAAAAAATGCCTTCCTCACTCATATAAAGTCATATTTCTGACATTCAAATACATATTTATTGTAATATTTCCAGATCAGATCTAAAGCATTTAAGGGATTCACTGATTTCCTCCGTTAAAGTCAGGCTCTGCTGTTGAAGAAGAGCGTGATGCATCACTCAGACAAACTGACATAATATCTGGTGGCTCGGTAACATCTGTGGGGGTAGAGACTTGGTTCCGGTCCAAAAAGCCCCATCCCGGGACTGGGAGCCGCTCCAAGGCAGTAGGTGAGGAGAGCAAGGTCGTCCACGGACAACCGGCATGGAGCCCGGGCCCCAGAATACATACCTGGCCCCTCGCTCGGCCCAGCGGCCAGAAAACAGGAGCTAAAGTGCAGATAAAGCGTGAGCATGCTGCCCCGGTAGTCTCTCACTGAATGACAGGGCTTTTCCTAAAAGCCTCTAAATGCAGGATGTAGGCTTCAGCGTACTCGGAGGCTGACGTGGGTGGAGGGGAGCCGGTGGAGGAGACACTCCACCCGAAACCAGAGGCAGATGGACTTTATAAGTGTAAGGATACTGCTTTTAGACTCGAGGAGCTTCCTGTGTGACTCAAAAATCTGGTGCTCTTACTTAAAAATAATCTGTTTTATAAAGTGGGGAGAAATAAAGACATGCTGGTACTTTTAAACTGACCTGGGACCCCAAGAAGACCAGATTGAGGCCTTGTGGTGTTTATATGTGAGGGATTACTTCCCCATCGCTAATCAAATTCAAATCCATGTATCTCTTCAGTTCCATCCATTACATATCTTGTGATTGATCAAAATGATTCCCAAAAGCACAGCGGCAGTCCTCCGTGTTAATCCACCCCCCCTTCTTTCTTACCGTCACGTTTTCCCTCCATTGTGGGCCGGAGATCGGTATCAGTGTGTTTCTGGTGCAGGACTGTATCACATCAGATGTGCGGTCGGGGCCCTGAGTGCATCTGGTTTTATTGGAGAAAAGGTCAGCATTTAGAGTGAGGAGGGGGGGGGTCACAGCTGGGGAGAGGAGGGCATCCTTGGAAAAGGAGAGAGAGGGAGAAAGATGGTTGTAAGAATAAAAAGAAAGAATCAGCAGATGAGACGATGGGCCTCCGAAGGTCTCATCGTTGACGAACGGCTGAAGTTTGTAACCAAATCAACCTGAGCTTCCAGTCTCACCGCCGGAGCTCTAATCCAGCGTGATAAGCCGAAGGAGGCTCCAGAACCCCGGACCTCCCTCCGACTTCCTGGAGGTGTGGAGGCCCCCCAAACATCACAAGCCTTCACCACCATTCCCTTTTCCGTTTGTGTGGAAAGGACAGATATGGCTTCTGGGAAGGAGAAATGTGGTGTCTTGATGTCTCCCAACTGACCAAGGGGGATAAGCCAGAGAGGATATATGGCTGGATAGGCAATGGGATCTGGAGATATGGTGGTCTCCATCTGACCGGCTTCAAAAAGAGACGTCGGTTCCCCTCCAAGATGAGGCTTAAGACCTAATGATTGAAACACCGAGATGACCTATGGTATCAGAACCAGCTCCTCCTCACGCGTTGGCCATTTCCTCACCAGATTGTGTTTGAAGGAGCCGGATGTGAGGGACATCATCATCATCATCGGCGTGAAGACAGCCATAATGTGTCTGCATTGGTCCCGCAGGACGCTCCAGCTCCGGACCGTCCCCCCCCCCCATCACAAGACTAATTGTATAATTAGGCCGGCTCCGTTGGGGACGGACAACCTCTTGGCCCTTTCCAGACACTCGGCGTAGTAAATGACAGAATATCTCCACCAAGTATCGGAGCTGATCCATCTTAGTGACGGCGAAGCGTATTCTTTTATTAACGTGACGGATAGTTGGGCTGAAACTCTAATCAGATGGAACTTAATCAATCTGCCGCTCGTTTTTAAGAACACTAGAAGCATGGGATTCTTGAATAAAAACAGCTGATTATGTATTCATCCGTTCAGTGGGAGGCTGCAGGAGTGAACTGGTCCTGAGGAGAAACCTCCTCCTCCTCCTCCTCCTCCTCCTCCTCCTCCTGCAGCATCATTATGTTGTCAGAAAGTTGGGCGCGGAGTATGAACTCTCACGGTGGGAGGAAGGGGGAGGGAGGGGGTGACGCAGGCAGGTGTCTGCGCTTCAATTGTGACCGTCCACGCGGCGAGGTTAGCACACCTCTCCATCCAGGAGGGGCCCCCGTAGGTGCCCCTCATTACGCGGGGGCCCCGTGGCACCTGGAGGAGAGGAGTCCGCCTGTAACACACCTGGCCTGTCTGTCTGTCACAGCTCCTCGAGGGGAGGACGCGCGGTCTGAATTATAATAAGCATAATAACAGCCTCGCGGCGCGCTGGGGTTATTTGGGTAATGACGTATTATTATTATTATTATTATGACGACGTCAAAATAAAGTGAGAGAGACAAAGTTAGCTGAATAATAATACCCCACGTGTCCTGGTCTGCAGCTTCGCGTGGACTCCAAACTTCCCTCCGCTGCTGCACACTGTGACCGAGACTCAAAGGGCAAGTGGTGCTTCATTAACCGCATCCCCGTTTACTTCAGATCCCCCCGCGTCTCAGAGAGAGCGGATTAATGTCAATTACCTGGCTTCATAACGTCGGAACCACGCAGACTTTATGCCCCCCCCCTCCAAAACACAACTTCAGTATTAATCCGCACATTATCATTTTGATTATTCCTTATTTTTTTAAATTCTGTTTGGTATCATTTACCTCAGAAGTTGCATTGAACGCAGTTTGTGTGATAATTGAATGTTTTTTATTCTAAGAGGCGCGAGGCCTGTTAATCCTAACGACTAATTAGGCATTTTAACAGAAAAAGAGCGCAATTGTTTCCCTTAAATCCCAATTAGCCTGTTTTTTTTAAGGATTACAACGAGTTTTAACTATTTGACACTGTTACTCTCGTACAACACAAACCAATAATTGTCACCAGCACAGTGGACGTGATCCCCCCCCCCCTCCGAAAAGAATAGAGCGCTATGCATGATGGTCGCACTAAACAAAAAAAGAGCCAGGAGCAACCCCGGACAAAGAAAAACACCAATCCAGCTCGAGGAACCAATGAGGGTGTTTTTTTTCTTTCACTTTTTTCAATCACTCACTCGTCGTGCCGGGATTAGGAGAGGGCTCTTGACTCCCTCTTTCACACAAAACCAAGAGTGCTTGTCAGCAACTCGAAGGGGGTAAAAAAGGGGAAGAGAATAATACGTGTTATCGTGTTTAATTGGATTAGATGGTGTCATGTTGAAGTCCGGAGCATGACAAACAAGAGATAGACGGCGAGACGCCTGCACACGTATATAGATATCCTTCTCCTGCTACAGGAACACATTCCATGTATTCTATTCTGAGGTTATTTACTGATAAATACCCCCAAATACTTGCTGGAAGTAGTAGCGGTAGTAGTGGAACACGCTGAGGCGCCGGAGAGGCTGTTCTATTGTCGGGGTTGCGCTGTTGGCTGCGCTCATCTGCGCGTCATGCAGCGGCGGCAATAACAAGGTGCGCGCAGCTGTGCGTGCAGGTGCGCGGCCTCCACCTGCTCAATGAGAGAGAGAGGGAGGGAGAGAGGGAGAGAGAGAGAGAGTGGATCCAAGGCTTGGTTTTCGATTGTGCAGAAAAAAGGTGGAATTATCACCTAATTCTCCTCCGTTTTTATCGACCTTTAAAATTAAAATGCGTAAAAGAGAGTCGTTTAAAGAGGGGACGCCATCATTTTAATATTCAGTTATAAACGTGTAAAGCTCTGGAGCTGACACACCTTGGTATTAAAACAAAGACAACTGCATGAAAAGTTGGTTCCAAAAAAAAGTAATCTGGTTTTGTTTTTGTTTTTTTAAAGGTGGAAGATCCTGATTGTTTTTTTTTAAGGTGGAAGATCCTGTTTTATTTTAAAGGTGGAAGATCCTGATATGTTGGCAGTCCAGGTAAACAAGAGACAAACAGAATTTATTTTCCAAACGATGAAAATATGGAATCCGGATGTTTTGGCTCTGGCGTGACGTCACACTGCCTAATTAGCCGCTGGAGGCAGGTGTGTGTGCGGGTTCTCCTGTACGGCCACAGACCTCCGCAGACATGTGCGTTTTATGAGGTGCTGTTACTTTTCCCCTCCTCCCTTAAAGTGTCTGTCTCGGTCGCGTAAACTTTCTATTGGTCTGCATTGTCTGGTGCGTTCAGGGACCTCAAAGAACAAACAAACAAACAAAAAGTCTCGGCTGCGTCTCCATCTTTTAATTCATTTAACTGTGACGCTAACGTGCGCGTAAAATCCGCCTTTCTAACCACGTGAAGCAGCAGAAAACACATTATTCTATTCATATTATTATATATTAGTATTTGTCCTCGTGTAACATTTAAAACCTGCCGCCGGAAAGATGACGACAGATGGACACTTGAGGTAAAAAAGAAAAAGTTGTTGAGACTTTTTGTCGCTGTGTAACGAGTCTCATTACCATGCCCCCCTCCTCCTCCTCCTCCTCCTCCTCTTCCACCCTTCCTCACTCCTGGCAACAGCAGACAAAGCGGGCGGGTTTTAGTGGTCTCCGCCGGGGCCGGTCAGCCTTTGATCCGAGCCCGTTAAGGAGAAGGGAGTCTGGGGGGAGCCGGGCCAAGAGGAGGGCTGAGGAGGAAGAAGGTAAAGTCACCTACAAATATCTATTTTTACTTACATTTAACTGCTGTTTTATGGGAGGACAAACAGGCTCATTTATAGGAGACAAGATGTAGGCCTATGATTTTAATTCTGCAGATCTGAAGCCGGCAGACCTGGACTTTAAAGGAGGGGGGGCTCCAAGAACTCCAGGACGCGGAGGGGCCTTGAAACCCGGAGGCCTGGACCCGCGTTTGGTGGGTTAAACTACCTGGAGACAGACCGCCTCCACCTCCCATCACCTCCATGATAAACACATAACAGGTGGGCGGCAGATACACCACCATCACTGGGATTTACCTGCTGAGGAGGAACTCAGCTCAAATATACACATACTTATACTTTAAAGAGAAATTCAAACATATTTTAAAAATAAATTCTAGAGAAAATGCATTTTGTTTAATACAAAAAAACATATCTACCTTTACTTTGGGGTTTATAGATAAACATCCAAACATATTTATGTCACAATATGAAAGTGGGGAGAATAAATACAAATAAGAAGACAAAAGTTTAAGGATTTAACGTCCCTTGTTCCGCCGCCGGACTGCCTCCTCTGATGGGGACACGCAGACAAAAGCTCTCCTCAAATGAAGTTAGTAATGGTCCACATGTGCCAGATCACTGAGGCAGACAGACAGACAGACAGACAGGCAGGCAGGCAGGCAGGCAGACAGACAGACAGACAGACAGACAGACAGACAGACAGACAGACAGACAGACAGACAGACATGTGGATTTCATATCATCCAAACGCACCGGGAGGAAGAGGAGGCTGGACACGCGCCTGTGTTTGCTTTTTAATAATACTTTTTGTTTTTTGAGGAGTAAAAAAATCAAATAAATATTGAAATAAAAGTATTAGATAATACTGGATGTGTGCAACGTGCAGGAACACGAGCCAGACAAGATAAATTACATATTTTATTATACGATTTTCGAATTAATCGTTTATTTTATATTTTTATTTCACCGTTTTTATTATATGACTGCATTTCAGGAGAGGTTTGATCGGTTTTACGCAGCTTCTTTATTTCATGTGTAATTTAAAAATAATACAACTCATCTTTAAAAAGGAAGTCAAATAATTAATTCCTCTGTTTTTTTAATTTAAAGCTTTTTTATTATTATTATTATTACTGAAAGCAATAATTGATAATTAAATAAAACTGTCTGCCTCAGGGCTATAGATATGAAAATTAAGAACTGTCTGTTAAAAAAAAAAGAAGGCCTTCCGGAGCCACGTTTTAAAAATGTTCTAATCCATTTAATAGGAATCCTAAATATTGAAACAGAGTTAATTAGCGGAAACTAAATGTTTTATGTTGATCAGCTCTGCACACGTTACATTTCCAACTCATTTCCCGCTAATAGCTTTACACTCCCTCAAACTGTGCCGCGGCCGCAATAACGAGGTATTTTTATTGCTTTAGAATACATTTTTTTTTGCCGCAATTACTTGGCCATATATTGTCATTAGAAGTCTATTAAAACATCAAGTCATTATTTGGGGGGCATCCCCGGGCGAGGAATTAGAATGAAACCGTCTCTGCCACGCGGGTCCCATTTAGATTAATGGAAAAATATGTAAAACATTTCGTTTTAATTTTCCTCTGACGGTGTTTTGCATACATGCATTCTCTCCGCCTGCGCTGTCCCTCATAATTTATGAAAGCAATCTCGACCGAGCTATGAAATACTGCTCGCAGCCTAATTGATTCTCTATTTTTTTCCTTCTTCTTTCTAATCGTGTTAATTGTAGTTTACTCTCCGATGGGAAGCAGCGGAGGGATGTGTGTTTTAAATAAAGGCGGACTGAGGGAGATTATATAGATCCACACATAATAGAACCGTCATGTAGAATTACACAGCGGAGGAGACACAGGAAGCAAAACTACAGAGATGTCACCCAGGCTCTGTGAGGCCTGGTGCAAATGTAAGTCTTCAAATTAAGTCTTTTATAAAGAGGACTGGACTTCAAATCTGAGAGGGGGGGTCCTAAATACTCACTGTGTGTTCTTGGAATATGAATTATTTCCAGATCATCCTCAGAAGAGTTGTTGTTGTTGTTCTTCCAGCTCAGAGGCTGTTCTTCCTGTCTGGGGGGGAGGGGGGGGACACCTGTTGGTGCAAAGCATCTTGGGAGAAAAGAAGCCAAGTCGTCCCATCGGACACTGAAAGCCACCCGGTGAGCCTCTTTTCAACTCTCCCTCCGTCTCTCTCCACGTTCGAGACAACTTGAGAAACATTTAAAAGTCCATCGATTAGATGTTCAGATTCATTCACCTGGATTTTAACATCATGATCGAGACGATGCCCCCCCAAAAAATAAAAAAAATGACATCAAATGATGTGAAAAAGGCCAAACATCTCTTTATTTGTACCCGATTATGAACTTTGTTCTTACACGACTGAATTCGGCGACTTGTATATATTCATTTCTGATCAGAATTCATTTACAAAATAAATAAAAAGTCCCAGTAAAGTTTGACTGACGGCTGAAGAACCAGTTTTAATGAAACAAACCAAAAAGACACAATCTCCCAGTCTGTAAATGATGGAACTGACACGTTTAATTAAACGACCCCTCTCTAAGTTTCCTATAATGAATAATATGTGCAGATTTATTCGATGGAAGTCAAACATAAATGGCAGTTTTGTCCGGCGACGGTGGGTTTTGGGGAGAAAACAAACAAACAAACAAGCCGAATGTGACTGTCCAAAAAAAAAAAAGAAAGAAAGAAGTGAGTCGGGGTGAGAGAAAGAAATATGTGGCCGAATGCCAGAGAGACGGCTTACTGTTGTGGGGGTGCGATCTTTTTTCTGTCTGGCCCTGGCACAGACCAGCGTCCTGCCCCAGACACAATAGATCATACAGTAGTAGGGAGAGCGAGGGGGGAGAGAGGGAGAGATGAGTGGATGAGGTGGGGTAAAGGGGAGGTATGCTGCCTTTTCATTACCATGGTCACCAATGGCACTATTAACCATTCAACACCCCCCCAATTATCCTCCCATCCACCGGCGGGAGAGACAAAAGCCCCGGTCCTGGTCTGCTGGAGCAACATGGCCACTAATCTGTCTCACTCCAACATCACACCCACTTCAGCGTCTCGGGAAGTCAGACGGGCACAAGCGTCGCCTCGGAGTCTGATTTTTTATTATTATTTGTATTTGTGACGACACGGCGGTGTCCTTCGGGAGACAAAGTGATGGTTTCAAGTCCGTGGATGACAGGAAGTTGTACCTCTTTGTGTTAAATGGGAAATGAGGTTTAGTTTTTCGTCTGACGGCCCCTCCATCAAGACTCCCAGCAGCCACCGGGGCGAACGCCGCGTCGTCACTAAGGAGACTGACACCAACAAAAACATATCTAAATGTGAGTTTATGCACTTCCCTCTGTGTTGGTAGGTTTGTTTGGGTGTTTTTTTTTTTAAAAAGCGAGGGAGACTTTGATGTTGTTGAGTCAGGCGGCAGTCAGGGGGGGGGGGGGGGTGACTGGAAGACCGGGGCCTAATGAATAGATCCACAACAGTGGCTTGTTAAGTTTGTTTACCCTTTCAACCCGGCTGCCTGGACCGCAGAGATGGGAGAGCATTCATCATGACCTAGGAAGACACACACACATGTGCACACACACACACACACACACACACACACACACACACACACACACACACACACACACACACAGCGGAGTGTGCCAAGAAAGCGCCCGACACGGGGCAGCAACCGTCGACACTTCAAGAGGCAGAAATCTGCTGCTGAGATTTTTATATCGTTGAAAACATCGGGGGGGAAAAAATTCACAGAAAAAGTGTGATTTTTTTTTAAACAAACTTCCCGACAACTGTCATAACAATCACATAATAATTAAAATAAATTAAAAAGCACCGTCCACCAGAGCTTTGAAGTGCTCCCATCATTGAGAACCCTGTTTTTAGTCGTTCCCCGGCCGTGGTCATTCCTCCGGCGCCGAGGCGGCGAGCGCTACGATGTTCTGGGCCTGCTTCACCGACGGCATGTCGATCATGCTGCCGCGGAAGGAGAACGCACCCTGGACAGGTTCACAAGAGAGGGGGAGGGAGGGGGAGAGGGGGGAGGGAGGGAGGTGAGAATTATGAAAAACAAGCACCTGTCGTGTTGTGAGACAAAGGGACACACACACACACACACACACACACACACACACACACACACACACACACACACACACACACACACACACACACACACACGGGGAGGATATGAGTCCCTCGGGCGACGCTTAGTGGGAGTAGGGGAGGGAGGGGGGAGAGAGGTGGGCAGATTGTGTATTACCTCAGCAGATCGCCCACAGAGCTCAACACACAGGATCCACCCATGCACTAAATTAGGAACAATAATATTGTACACTTAATTGCCCCCCCATGACAGTCACCCAGGGGTGTGTACAGTATGTATTCTCTGGAACCACGGAGGTGTGTGTGTGTGTGTGTGTGTGTGTGTGTGTGTGTGTGTGTGAGGGGAGAGGGGGGTCATCTGGACACAGCGACGTTTCTGGAAGTTTACTTTGGGGAAATAAAAATAAAATCCCTCGGTTTGTCGTGCATCTCTGGAAAACAACGTATCGTTCTATTTAAATAGAAAGACGACGGCTAACGAAGAGTTAAACGTTCCCCTGAATCGTCTCAACAACGAGCATCAATCTTCAGCATTTTTAGACCAAAAACACTAAAAAATGAAAGCAAATTTTTATTCTCTCCACTTTGGTCAGCGTTTACCTTCCCCTCCTGTTGGTGCCGGTCAAAAGCAGCGATGAGCTCTTTGGCCCACTGGACCCTCTCCTCACTGGGGGAGAACTCCTCCTGCACAGCCTGGACCTGCCCTGGGTGGATAACCTGCTTACCTGCAGACACACACACACACACACAC
>NC_139926.1:25802055-25862055 GCF_963514095.1 Eutrigla gurnardus
ACACTCAAGAGACACTCAAGAGACTAGAGATACTCAAGAGGACTAGAGAAACTCAAGAGACTAGAGACACTCAAGAGACTAGAAATACTCAAGAGACTAGATGTACTCAAGAGACTAGACATACTCAAGAGATACTCAAGAGACTAGATGTACTCAAGAGACTAGACATACTCAAGAGATACTCAAGAGACTAGAGATACTCAAGAGACTAGAGACACTCAAGAGATACTCAAGAGACTAGAGATACTCAAGAGACTAGAGACACTCAAGAGATACTCAAGAGACTAGAGACACTCAAGAGATACTCAAGAGACTAGAGATACTCAAGAGACTAGAGACACTCAAGAGACTAGAGACACTCAAGAGATACTCAAAAGACTAGAAATACTCAAGAGACTAGAGACACTCAAGAGACTAGAGACACTCAAGAGATACTCAAGAGACTAGAGATACTCAAGAGACTAGAGACACTCAAGAGATACTCAAGAGACTAGAGATACTCAAGAGACTAGATATACTCAAGAGACTAGAGATACTCAAGAGACTAGAGAAACTCAAGAGACTAGAGACACTCAAGAGACTAGAGACACTCAAGAGATACTCAAGAGACTAGAGATACTCAAGAGACTAGAGACACTCAAGAGACTAGAGATACTCAAGAGACTAGAGAAACTCAAGAGACTAGAGAAACTCAAGAGACTAGAAATACTCAAGAGACTAGAGACACTCAAGAGACTAGAGAAACTCAAGAGACTAGAGAAACTCAAGAGACTAGAGATACTCAAGAGACTAGAGATACTCAAGAGACTAGAGAAACTCAAGAGATACTCAAGAGACTAGAGAAACTCAAGAGACTAGAAATACTCAAGAGACTAGAAATACTCAAGAGACTAGAGAAACTCAAGAGACTAGAGATACTTTAGAGACTAGAGATACTCAAGAGACTAGAGACACTCAAGAGACTAGAGATACTCAAGAGACTTAATGTGCTGGCCCACTAGATACTGTACATTACATTAAACCAACAAGATGCCTCCTCACTCCTGAGCGACCCAAATGTCTTATAGTTGTGGTTATCAATCATCTGAAACATCTGAAGGTACCGTCAAGTGTGTTTCATCGTATTCAGCCTGGTTTATTTATTCCATTCCATGTATTTCCAGTCTTTCTGAATTGTTGTACAGCTATATTGTATTACAATACAATACAAGTCAGATCAGCCCTATTGCTGCGGTCCACATGTGTTATCAGACGAGAGGAGGGGGGGGTGATTGTCAGTTGTGAAGCACATGAAACAATCAGAACGCGTCTCGTGGCTTTTGTCGGCCTCCAAATTAATTTCACCACTAGCTGTGCACCAGCCATCTTTATTCCTTTCTTTCCCTGCTTGTAACCTGGGGTTCAGTCTGGGCCAAGGTACAGGGTGTTCTGGGAGGAAGCACACAGAGACACCCCCCACCCACCCGCCGCCGCCGCCATCACACACACAGAATTACAGTGAAGACCTAAAAAGACAAATCAAAAAAAAAGGAAGGAAAGGACAGCTTGTTTCTCCCAGAATGCACCACTCCGTGCCGCCCTCCTCCTCCTCCCCCCCTCCAAGTAGCTGAAGGTCGTGTTGTACTAGAACAGGAAGTGCTTTGACGCTTGCCAAAATATCATTAAGAACTCTTCCACTATTATGACATTAATTCTAATTAAAAAAAGAAACGTCTGGAGAGTCAGACAGACAGAAAAGGAAACAAACCGTTTCCCCAAAGCTTTGAATCCCTTTCATTGTGGACACGTGGAGCGCTCCGCTCGCTGACGCAGTCTTTAATCTGCACCCAACAATGGACCGAACGGGCAAAAACGTCTTACGTAGGCAGTTTTTTTGGGGGGGGGTTCTTTTTGTGTGTTTGTGATTTACCTTAAAATTGAGCAGGCCCACAGCGGTTTCCACAAAGGTGACCAGGCGGACGGGTTCTGTCAGCGGCCGTCCTTTCAAGTGGCGCTGAAACCTGTCAAGAAACTAAAGCACAAAGGGACCAACTCATTAACAAAAAACCCACCGTTTCAATAACCCCCCCAACAAAAAAAAACAATAAATTCATTTGTTCTCAGTACTCGGTAGAGTCAACATTCATTAGACGCCAGCCGCTTTGTCGGGGCGTTATTAAAAACAAACTTTCAGGAGTCCATGTGTGATAATGTGCAAAGATGTTATGTATTTATAAGGTGTGGTGACGCTGCAGAGGAATGCTCATCAACGCATTATTAGTTATATGAACGAGGAGAAACAGGAAGTTTAAAACTGGGAGACGAATGTTCAGCAGTAAAAAAACATAAATAATATGTCACATCTTTCATCACGAGAGCGAGCGAGGGGAAAAAAGATCTTAACATGCAAAATCTCACTTTTTGATATGAATCTTGACACCTTTATTACCCCGTTTCAGTCCTTCCCCAGAAACACATCTATGGAGGGTTCAAATAGCAGAGCGCAGGAGAGCGCCAACAAAAGCCGGTGAAATGAAAATATTTTACATTATCACCGGGGTTTCCCCCCCCCTACCAGCCCCCCTTCCTCTGAAGTCTACCTTCTTTGCACAACTACACCATGTGCTCCCCTGAGATGCATGTAAATGCACACACACACACACGGCAAAAACCTGAAGAAGAAACAAGATTTTGGGATGTCTTTGAGTGTGTTTTACTCCAGCATTATTCTGTTTTTTTGCCCCCCTCCCTCGGTGGCGGGGGAACAGGAGCAACAATCGGGAGTGTGATGTGACACTTTGCCGAGGCCTTTATTCTGCACGGCTCCTGCTAATATGCAAGCTCACCTAAGTAGGGCTTTAAAAACCCCAGGTTTAATTCTTTGAAGACCAAAGCATTTCAATTTTTTCCAACAGACCAGTTCACAGCGAGCCCTGGACTGCCAGTGGGGTAGCCCAAATTCCCAAAATCTATCATCTGGAAACACACAAAAGCCCCCTTCCGTCAGATATTTCCTTTCAAAGCCAGTCAAATAAAAAAAAGAAAAAGAAAAGGAGAGGGTGCAAAAAAAAGAAGCTCAGAGTAGAAATGTCTAACTCCCATGTCTCCCCCTTCTTCCCCTCGTCTCCCCTCTCTCCCTCTTTGACACACCGGGGAAAAAAGACAGATATAAATAACCTCAGGTACAGCGCCGCTATTTTTCCCTAAATGAAGAGCAAAAAAAAAAAAAAAAACAACCCGGCGTTCGCACTCACACCACTCTTGTTCTAAAAAAAACAAAAAAAAACTGAAAGAGTGGGCCCCCATTGAAAGATTTAAAAAAAAAAGAAAATAGGGGCAATTTTAATCATCTCTCCATTCAATCTCAGTTGGATAAATCATATCTGAGAGATTTGCATAAATACAAACCATCAAAGACTTTTCATCTTCAAAGAGGTTTTCAAGACCCAATAGGCTTTGTACTGTAATCATCTGAGGTCACAACCCTGTGGGAGCAAGGCTGCTATGGCAACATAAAAACTAACGCTGGGGGCTTAGCATAATATCCCCCCCACCCACCCTCTCCCTCTCCTCCGCAAACACAGGAAGGGGTGGTGGGGTGGGTGGGGGGTCCGAGAGGGAGTGTGAAAAGAGGGTGTAGATAAACCTATTTCTGTGACAGAGGAAACTAGATAGATACGGCCCGTCGTGGGGGGAAACCTAGCTGATATTACACACACAGATTACCACCGCCACACCAAACCCCAACAAGGCGGCGGCGAGCCGAGCACGCTGTTTGGATCCTGCAGAAGCAAAACAAATGACAGCTCAATGCAGCAGCGCCGGCTTAAGAGCCTCCTCGCCTCCTCTTGATTACATGTTTCTGTCCCCTCTGCCGTATTCTCCTCTTCAGCCATTATACACTTTGGAGGGCCCCGATTCACGCCGCATAAGAGGTGTAGTGCTCGCCATTGTTCCTCCGGCGCACACAGCCCACCATTAGCTGTCAAAGGCTCTCAAAACTAGGGGGAAACCCTTTAAGATGTTATTCACTACCGAATTGGCAAAAAGAAAAAAAAAGGGGGGGAAAAAGAAGAAATAACACCTCTTCTCGTCCCCATTCAAAGCCACGCCACAAACAAGCCCTCTGACAATTTCGCCACCCAATCATGAAAAGAGAAGGAGGGCGAGATGTAGGCAAGAGAAAAGGGAGGCTATAGTGGGACAAGTTTCAATTAATTTTCTTCAAAAGGGGGCCAGATTAAATGTTTCCGGCCTGCTGAAGTGTTCATTTCACAGAGGGGAAGCGAGAGAAAAGGGGGGGGGGGGGGGGGGTGGAGGGGAGGGGGTGGAGGCGGAGTAGGAGGAGGAGGAGCGGGACAGGGTTGCGATTCTTTCGGTCCCAGTGCACACACCAAATAGTGTGGTGGGCAAAGAATGCACACGGCTCCCGAATCTGTGTGAGAATTGTCCTCGGACAAAAGGGAGGGGGGGGGAGTTACGCCTGTTATAGCCCAATAAGGCCTGTCAGTCACACAAGGGCCGGGGGGGAGAGGAGGAAGGCAGAGCTAAAGGTTTCCACACAAAGGGAAACAAGCAAGTCCATCTTTTAGCGACAAATCAGTCTGGAGGTTCCTGTGCCAATATCAATAAAAAAAGAAAAGGGAGAAAGATAAACAAGCGAGTGGATTTACTGCGCCGCTTTACGAGAGTGCAGAACATCGGACACATGCTTTAAAAAGGTGGACATGAAGGTGGAGAACGTTTTTGGGGAGGAGAGACAGGGACTCGAACGCACGGCGTCGGACGAACCACGTGCACCTGCTGATGCAAGAAACAACCCGACTCACGTTCAAGAGTGTGTTTGTTCCAAAACAGCTGCAGAATGAAAAAGAAGGGTAACCAGCCAAATATTTTATAGCTCTCAACGGGGCTGACTGGGATTTTCAGGCATAATAATAATAATCATAATAATAACAATTAACAAAGAATAAAACTGACTTAAGAAAAGTAGTAAAGGGAGAAACGTCTGCGCTGAGGGAGAGAATTAGTGAACACCTGTCAGCAATTATACGAGGAATAAAAGGAAAAGGGCAGCAGGAAATAGATGTGTTCTAATTAAAACCACTAGTTAAAAACTTCCTGCTCCTGCCCCAAGACCATGCACCGGTGTGTGTGTGTGTGTGTGTGTGTGTGTGTCAACACTGGAGGGGAAATGCCAAACAAGACACCCTCCTTTCACCTCTCCATCTCTACAAAAGCAAATCTTAATGTCTCCTCTTCTTTAACAACAATAAGAGCTTCATCAAAATAAAAAGTAAAAGCAAAGAAAAAGTGGAGCAGCCCCTTTAAAGATACTTAGGTAAACATCCTGCCCACATTAAAAGAAACAAACAAAAAAACAATCTTAATGAGCAAAAAAAAAAAAAAAAGCGTACTTGAAGACAGAACCTTTGAACTGCAGACGGTGGAAGGAGGCAGACAGTGAGTGAACCATATGGAGCTGATCAGAAAAAAGGCCTCCATTAATGATGTCACTGTCTCCTGACCTTTGGGGACCTGACATCCGTACAGCGCCCCTTTATAGAGAAAGCCAGAGGGATGGCCGACGCCTCCTAACCCGCCCGGTTAGTAACGATGGATTACTAATATATTAAGATTATTGGGAACGATGCAGATTATTTTGTGTTTGTCAACCAGCTTGTGATCATCCTCACATACCAAGAAGACTTTCGACAATACTCACTGTGCATGAATGAAAGGTTTGCCTTTAACCTTTTAATTTAATTCTTTCGCCGCGACACAAAGTCGGGTTCCAGTAAAAGTCCGGCGGTGACAGGAGGCACCGTCGTGTTGTTACAGAAAAGCTATCGGCTTCTGAAGCTAATCCCAAAAAGAAATGTCATCCGTTTTCTTGAGCGACGGCCAAGAAAAACACCGCCGAGTCCTGCCGCAGGGATCGATTCCCACTTCTTTAACTGGGAAATGGGGGAAAAGTTTGTTATGATTGCTTTGAAGATTCCCGAGGTTTCCTCTTACTTGTGTCGGAGCACCGCTGTGTGGACGCCCAGAGGTGAGAGGAGGGAGTCTTATTTTGTATTTGCATGTATTGCAACTTTTTGGAGTTTTATGTTAAGGAAGCTGCGACTCCATTCAGCCTTTCTTCCCGACTTTAATTACCGTAGTACTTCTAAAAGTGGGGGCCAACGATCGGGACTCACCCACTGCACCTCCTGAGTGTCCTCCACTTTGGGCAACATGATGGCGGGCGGGAGGACCTCGGCCTGCAGGATGACCTGCAGGTCGGCCTCGGCTAGACCGCTGGACACCGAGTTCACCCTCACGCACTTCTCCGTCCGGCCCAGGTCCAGCTCCACCAGCATCCTGGTAATGGTCTCCCGGGCCTCCACCTGCAGCACAGACACATTGTGAATGTAAAAATGACGGATAAAAGATTTAGTTACTGCAAGAGCTGACGAGGAGGAGAACGGAACAAAAAGGAAAGGTTGTAAATGAAAATGCATTGATGCAAATCAGTTCCATCCACCCCAAAAATAAAATAAGTGATTAATCGCTGAAGAATGCAACAAAAGTCCAATCTCCTCCAAGGCAACGTGAATAAACAAATTAAATTGACCGTTTAGAGCACAATCATAAAAATAAACCTGCTGCAGACAATGTGCCGTCGCTGTGGGCGACTGACAAAGCTTCTTAAAAAAATAAAGCACACCTGCACCCTTTGACTGCAGTATTATAGATATACAGTACAGGACGCCACATTATCAAACAGACTGGACTCTCTCAATGCCGGCATTGTACGAGCCAACGCAGGAAGAGGGATGAGGAGGATGGAGGGAAGAAAATCACAAATCAAAAGAGAAAGCCTACAGTCCCAACTTCTATCAGTAACACAGGAGAACACGGCGGTATATTCAAACCAGATGGTGGCGAAGAGGGACGGAGACAGAGAGGGAAGAAAGAGGGACGGGGAGAGAGAGGGAAGAAAGAGGGACGGGGAGAGAAGTCCGGCTGGAGTCGGAGGAGAGAGAGAAGGTTCTCCAGGAGAAATGTGGTCCGAGTTAAAGCGGCATGAGGAAACGGTAGCTTAGGAGTTGTCAGGTCAGATCAGAGGCTGGAGCATGTGAGTGCTGTGTGTGTGTGTGTGTGTGTGTGTGTGTGTGTGTGTGTGTGTGTGTGTGTGTGTGTGTGTGTGTGTGTGTGTGTGTGCGTTGTATTTCTCCTCTTCTTTTCCATTTAAGTCAGGTTTTCAAATTTAACTATAAAAAGGAAATAATGGTAAAAGTCAGTGGGTTCACTTTTGGGAGAGAAAAATTAAAGTAACACAAAATAGTCTTTTCAAATTGTTTTTTATTTTTTCAAATTTGATCTGAAGGAAGTAAAAATGTACAGAAAGAGCTGGCAGTGATGTATAAGAGGTATTTCTATGACAGACAGACAGACAGACAGACAGACAGACAGACAGACACACAGACAGACGGACCATAATAAACAACAGAACTATATAAAAGGAAATCTAAAAACACAATTATTACATTAAAAAAGTGCACATCAGTTCCTTTTTAAGATTTATACTTATTACATTTTTTTTAATTCTCTCAAAAGAAAAGAGAGGAGGATCAAACTGATACCATGCATCTAGAAATGGTTTGAAGATGCTCATATGACAGCATGCACCATCTGAGTGGGACCTCGGTGGAAACGGCCGAGGCCATACATCACGATCTCTCGTAAAAGCAGACTCAAACCTATAACGGTCCAGACGTACGGGAGCTTCTGGGGACCCTTCAGGGGTCACGGGACAGCTTCTTAGACAGAACCAGCCCCTCCTCCTCCGGCTCTGATCTCCTGGAATGCAGAACTGCACTGGATATTAGGAACACCCCTCCCAGTGTCAATAAAATACTGGTATCAAAGTACATATCAAAAGATTTGGCTGGGATTTAATGGGGGTCAGGAGCGGGCCGGACCGCTGCGTGGCATCCGTGTCGGCCTTCTGCCTCATTGAATGAGACAAGAGGGATGTCACACCGTGCGATGGGAGCGCTGTGATCTCTGACTGCGCTTTTGCTGGAAACCTCTCTCTCTCTCCCTCGCTGTCTCTCGACCGTCGCGGCCCATAAGCCCACGTAACTGTACCGCCGTAACTTAAAACGGACGGAGCGATTTACCGCGGCCATAATTCACGATTCATAAACCTGCTACTTGGTGGATTAGATTCTGTCTGTCCCTCGCCCGGCTCACGGCGACTGGAGAAAATTGATCTGTGAGAACCTCGTAATGCCCAGGGGGGGGGGGGTTGATCCCAAATCTAAATAAATAGACGAAAGAAGCACCGTTTATAACATTCGCAGATCAAATGGAGCCGGTGAGGGCCGAGTCTCAAACCTGTAGAAGAGCTTATTTTAATGTAACCAGAGGAGAGAATTGTCTCCGTTCGTGACGGTATCTCTGAGGCTAAGGAGAAGGCCGGGTCACCGTGCACTCGCCTCTTTTATCTCCCTCTCTCTGTAAAGTGAGATATTATTCCGCCAGACACCTTGACCCCTCCGGGCTCCGCTACTCCGAGCTTGAATAAAGCCCTTTGAAAAGCAGATATTTTACATTAATGGACAGCCATCCAACAAGTTGCTTCAAAAGCTGCCTCCCCAATCACCTGGTGTCCCACGGAGCGCCCGCCCCGACGTCAGCCCCGTCTCCTCTTTGATTCCCCTCCATCATCTTCATCATTAGAAGCTGACACAAAGGGGGTTGGCGGCCGGGCGGGCGGAGCGAGGCGGGCGGGGCCACCCGTCGAAACGCAGAGACGCTCGCGAGAAAGCTTTTCAAGTGCGGGAGAGGGCTGACCTTCCGGAGAGCGAGGTCAGCTCCTTAACGCACAGCCTGAGCCCGGACGCTCAGGAATCCTACGGAGAGGCGTGTGTACGTGACGCAGCGTGGCGGACGCCTTGCAGACGCCAACATCAGACCACGGCGTCCAAACCGGTGTGTGTACAGTTCACAGCGGGGGGAGGGATCATCGGATCGAGGACGTCCAGCCTCGTCCGTCATGCAAACGTCAAACATCCCCATCGGTCCCTTCATTCAACTTGGATTAGATCTCAGGGAAAGCGGTTGTTACTGGATAGAAGATGAGGGAAATAACAAAAGGTTGAGCATGCATGAGATGTGTATTTAAGGAGGGGCAGAGCAGCCTGAGGAACAGCAGAATACATGGGATCATATTTGTACGACGGCGTAGTAGTACCACTGTAGTAAAACAAAAAAAGAAAAGCTGCCAAGAGAGGGGGGCAATATTCGGAGAAAAAACGTTATAAACATAACCTCGGCACATAAAGCCGATATATAAACAAGTTGCTTGGCTTCGCTAACACCTTTGTAACACCATGTTTGTCGTTGCTATGACAACAACTGAAAGCTACCGTTAGCATCTTAGCCCAACCGCTGTGATCAATGATCAAACACCCATAAGATAACAGTTTGTCCTCATATAAATAAAAGCAACAATAAGTATCAACATCATCACCTTAAGGACCTTAACGAGGGTAACGTTGGGATGATTCATTAGAAACCCATCGTAATAAACTCCTAAATTTACGACTTTTATTCTCAGAATATTGCCCCCCTCTGCTGTTTTTCCTCCTACAGCGGCTCTAATACGCCGTTGTATATTTGCTCTCAAACAGTAGAGTGCTGTGTCTTTTACTCTGGAAGTGTATATTTAAAGAGAGTGATTTTTGTTGTGAAAAGAGTCAGAACTCATGAGTCACAATGAGTTTTTCATTTTCTGGCATTTTGCATCCCGCTGTGCGATTTAAAATGAGCTGGAGACGATCGCAGGTGAAGGCTGCCTGCCTGAAGTGCCACCGTGTACATGTTTGTACGTCTGTCTTTGTGTGTGTGTGTGTGTGTGTGTGTGTGTGTGTGTGTGTGTGTGTGTGTGTGTGTGTGTGTGTGTGTGGACGGGGTTTTTGACAAGTGGCACGCTGCACTCCAGAGAAGCCGGAGAGTGAGATGACTGACTAATTCAGGCTACGCTGCTAACTGAGACGTAGCGGTGAGGAGATCCGGCCTTCAAACCGCTGTCAGCGTCGGAGAGGCACGCGGCGTTTTATCCGCCATCCTGTCAGGACGAGACGACGAGACGGGAACTGGCGGGATGGAGTGGAAGGAATCAAGGAGAAGCTCCTTGTCACTGGGGCTCAAAACTGACAGCCCGGAGGTGGAAGAAACAGCTAGTTATTACGCACTATTTATTCACTTTAATGAGCCATGAAAGCAGCTCATTACGGCTCTTTGGTTACAGTTCATTACGAGCTGCATCGCTATGTTTTCTTCTCGGGGAAATTAATTCCCAAGGCTAAGGTAAAGGCATCATCGCTGAGTATCTTTAGTATATTCGCTGCATAATTAAGATTACTTAAGAGTTTTGCTCGTTAGTGATTACGCATTGGTTTGTTTCCCAGCCATTTATTTCTCATTTGCAACTCCCAGTACAGCACCCCCCCCCCCCCCCCCCCAACCGTAGTCTTTCCCAGTTTACTAGAGAACAACCAACACAGGAATATTAACTCCACGTGTCTCTATTTGCTCTCTTTTAAAGCAATGATTGATGTTGATGCCTCTGATTATTATTATTTATTTATTTTTTAAAGGTAATGGAGTGATTTACATACGGTTTTATTACTGGAGCTTTGAAGCCTGTTTGAGCTGGAGGGCATATTTTGAAATCATGACCTCATCAAGCAGAACAAAAACAATATTCAGTGAAATATTGTTTTAAAAAGTAGAGTTAGGTACGACATTGTCATTCAGTAAAAGATGATTTGGAGAATAATTAACAAGCAATAAATTGAGCTGTAGCTGGAATGAAGTAGACAAGGTCACTTCATCAGTCCCTCCATTACAACCAACTATAAAATCATACATCTGTGATTCCACAATATAAACAAACCATAAAACTACCTAGAAAATGCACAAATCAATTCAAACGTGCAAAGCTGTTTTCACGACTTCAAGACCGCCGTCTGCTGTAGCTGAGGAATCTACAAGAACGCTCTGAAGTCGCTGTATAATGGAGGTCAAACAGAGAAGAAGTCTTGTCATAAACTACAAAAATGCATCTTGAGTGCAACTGCTGCAGGAGTACGATGCCTACAAACGGCCGCTGACAGCGTTTCAGGGCGATGGAGAACAAGATGTGTTCCTTTTTTTTGTCATTTTGGTCAAAAAGAATCCCAGATGAGGCTCGTTATACTTGATTTATTCCCACTTTACAGTTTTTATACATTTCCATTTCTAACTTGCATCTTGCCTTGTATTATTTTGAAGTTTAACTGACTTGATATTATTCTATATAAAACTAAATTGTCTTCCAGATTTTCTCTTCTCTCGATGATGATTTCAAAAATGTTTGAACATTGACTTTAACATGTTTTCTTGCAGAATAATTAACGTCAACTGTTTCACCTGTTAATACTTCTTTGAGCAGCAGCAGAAGATGACTTTAAAAATGTTTGGCATTAAGACTTAAGTGGAATTCCTGCAGAATAAGAGGAGGGACATCGTTGCTTATTTATCCCCCCCCATCGTCCACCAACATCTGCTCCATCCTTTCATGTTTTCCACTCTGTCCTCATCGCCTTCTCCATCATCACTCCTCCTACTAGGGGAAAACGCTCGGCGAGTGTTGCGTTGCGCGGCTCACGTAGCGCCGAGCGGCGCTGGCTTCGGCGCTGCCAGTGAAAACACCAGAGTGTAACAGGATAATGAGAGGAGGGTGAGAGGGCCTCTCTGTTCTCGGAGTCTCAGCGTTTTCTTTTCCTCTTCTTCTTCCCCGATTCCCCCGCTCGGCCTCGATCCACGCCCACGATATCTGGATCATGAAGATACTCAAAAAAGACCAGAGAAAAGCTCAAATGGGATTAATGACTCGTGTTGATATCTAAAAAAAAAAAAAAGTTGCTCTCTCGACTCAGGAGCGACCAACGCTAATCACGACGCTGTCATCACTCTCCTTGTGCACCCTGACCTCTCGTTCGCCTATCATGCCCTCCCAGAGGACTCCAATCGATACCCGACACACAACACTGAAGACACACACACACACACACACACACATACACACACACAGTGACAGACAGCGAGGCTTGGATTTGAAGGTCTTTCTGATCCGGCCTGGACAGGGTCTATTTTCTGGCTGAGCGGCTCACATCCCGTTTTCGTGCGTCTTGGCAGTTTCTGGCCGTCTCCTGGGTCCTCCGAGGTGTCGAAACCCACAAGTACACAAACACACACACTCACACACACTAAATACAAACGTTCAGTATTCATAATTCCACCGGCTAACATTATTTCCCAGGAGCTCTTTCTGTCAAGAGTTTAGTCACTTGAATCCACTCAGATCTCTCCGCGTCCTCTGGAATAACACGGCGAGCGCCGAGCCGAGGTCATGTATCAGTTGACAGTTGGCTGCATAATTTATGTTAAGTTTGGGAACAAATCTCCGGTGTCAGACACAGTTCATGCATAGAACGGCGGCTCAGTACTGACTGCGCTGCTACAAGTAGAGAAAAGTTGATAGACCGTACTAATGTCGACCACAAAGGTCCGTACTGGACCGACTTGGTGCTACTTTGCTGTTATAACTCAACAGAAGATGCATGTTTTTGGCCGGTGATCACCTTTCATTGCATGAGAAGTACAGTTGTTATCTTCTGTATTATGTTGTATATTTCTGGAGTGAAAAAGGACAGATCATGGGACATAATAAATAATACCTCAAGACTCGTAGTTTCAGATTGATTGATGGATGGTTTTAATTATAGTATCGGTTGAAATGGATTGGTACTATAGTTGCTATTGGTTTCCAGTGGTATAAAGTACAATGTGGAAGATTATTGCCTATAATAATTACAATTACAAGAACATTAAGTAGATTCTAGGTCATGGAGTACACAGCACTTCATGTTAGAGGCAGCAGCTATACAACTATTTATCGCTCATAAGAATGCTACAAATCTGAAAACTCTACAAGCGATCAATCACTCATATCTCCCCAAAGCTACAATTGCTGTATTTCAAGCCCCGCCCCCTAAAGCATCCCCTGCTTCCTGGTCTGGTGGACTCTAAATGGACCATAATGTACTAAATGAACATCATGCTGGATTGAAGAAGACTTGAAACTAGAGATTGAGACCATAAACTCATGTTTACAATGTTTACTGAGATAATACATCAAGAGAGAAGTAGGACCATTTTCTCATAGACTTCTATACAACCAGAGAGGAGTCGCCCCCTGGTGGCCAGCAGAGAGAAGTAGGACCATTTTCTCATAGACTTCTATACAACCAGAGAGGAGTCGCCCCCTGGTGGCCAGCAGAGAGAAGTAGGACCATTTTCTCATAGACTTCTATACAACCAGAGAGGAGTCGCCCCCTGGTGGCCAGCAGAGAGAAGCAGGACCATTTTCTCATAGACTTCTATACAACCAGAGAGGAGTGCCCCCTGGTGGTCAGTAGAGCAAATGACAGATTTAGGCACTTCAGCATTGGATTTATTTTATTTTTTTCATACCCAGAGGTTGCCGCCTGTTTGAAGACCATTTTCAGGATAACAGCTGACGTTACGGTAACATTAAAAATATGATCCTTCCACAAAATTGCGTTAAATGAACCGCGGAGAATCACGTATGACTGGTTGTTGTAATCAAATCCATGTACTTGTAAAAACTGAAATCCAGGAGCGACGGGGGATCTCTGGCTTCCACGTGGGCCCAATAAAAGCTACCGAGGGTGATCAACATCACTTATTATTATTATAATGATTATTATTATAGAATGCTTTACGCACCTTCAGACGAACAACAAGTCTTCCTGCTTCTTCTGTAAATATACTGAAACTGTCTCTCCGTCACAGTGAGCTGCAGACTGTAACAATATCGTGTGCATTTGTGTGTGAACGTCCATGTGTGTGTGTCTACGTGTGCACGCTTGGCCCGTGTCTACTCGTGCACGTGCACGCCGGTGTGCTGGAGGTGCTCCCCGCCGCGCCGGCCGCGCCACCACGCCATCTGGAGAGGAAATCGAGTGTGAAGTACAGTATAGTTTGGGACCAAGCTCCGTGGCAGCGGCTCAGCAGTTAGTTCATTAGTTCCAAACTTCCAGGGATTAGGAGAGAATCTCTACAGCGGGGGAGGCAGGGGGGGGAGTCGGGGAGTCAGGGAGTCGGGGATGGATGGAGGGACCCATGTGGGGGAAGAAAGAGGGAGAGAAACACCGGGAGGAACGCTGGAGTGTAGGGCAGAGGGAGAACACGGGGGAGAGAGAGAGCTAAACAATGTTAACCCTGAGGACCCCGGCGAGGGGAGGGAAGGGGGAGAGAAGGGGGGACAATGAAAGAACAAGACAGCGAGGGAGAGGAGGAGGAGACAGGACAGGTGTAGCCGTCAGTTCCGCTCCGGGGTTTCAACCTCCCTCCCTCTTCCTCCACCCCACTGATCATACAGATATGATGATATGTGTAAGAGTGTTAGAGCAGTCAGCCTCGTCTTCCCTCCCTCCCTCCCCTCCTCCCCCCTCCTCCCCTCCGGGTCTGTGGTGACAGTTAGCAAGCTCTAGGTGGCTCCTACCCTTTACTCCTTTATCTCATCTCGCTGCCTCGTAAGCAAGCCGGCGTTGCTGCCAAGCCGAGGCGCCGACATTTTTTTTTTTTTTTAGTCAAAAGCGGCAGGCAATTAAAGCGGGCACTGCCGGATTTCAATTTTCAAGGGGAGGGGGTGGACTGACCTTCACGGTGTACCTTTTTGTCATGAATATCCTTTCCTGTTTTAAGGTGAAGGTGACAGATAATGAAAAGAATACATTAATGAACACATAATAGGAGGGTGGTTGTGGGCAGTAGACCCCCCTGTTTTTTTTTAAGGCCGATCCATGCAAACCCATAACCCATTGTTACCAAAAAAACAAAACAAAAAAAAGCAGAGGTTTGGGGTTGGGCTCCGTCTCCGAGCTCCAGCATCTCTTGGCAAACGCACGGTGCACGACTGTGAGGTTGTCATGGCGAAACAGAATCGCAGCTACGTCAGTGCAAACACACTCGCAAAGTAAAACCATCCACCGAGGAGCCAGCTGGTCCCAGATCAGATCTTAAAAATCTGACGTACACAGACGGTCTGGAACAGCTCAAAACATCTCCTTATAAAAATCACTTTATAAGAGATTTTACATTTTGGCATGTGGGCACAATCCGGACAAAATAAAAGCTTTTTAAATGCCAAAATATCAAAGAGGTGCTTTTATTGTGAAAAATGAACAGGACAATGTCCTTATCACCAAATTAGCAGAGATTTCCTTCAATAAGAAAAGTCTTCTAATAGTGCAGGGAGGAAAGGTAAGCAGCTAAAGGTTAGAGGGGACTTTTATTGTGAAGGGTTCATAGGAAATGAAACCACGGTTTTACGGGCCACTCCTTTGACCACGAAATACAGAATCTGATCAGGCGGGTCGCATTTAAAGGTGTGCACACACACACACAAACACACACACACACACACACACACATATATAAACAAACACACACACACCTAGTGACTGCGAGTCATTAATAGTAAATAAAAACAAAAAATCTTGTATTGGAAGCTCCTCCCTCTCTTCTCTTGCGATATTATTTCCTGGTGTCACTGACGTGTTTTCATCATCTGAACTCGCCCATGTTACAGAAGCTTCGGTTTTCCATCAGCGTGAACTCTGGGATGCATTCAGTGATCCCTCACAGTTTGGCAGCGCTACAAGCCCGATGCACGTCATCGCCCATATATAAGAAAATAAACTCTGGGTCGAGGTTACACACGTCAACCGTTACGTAATAAAAAAAATCAAAGCTGTATCTGATCCATCAGACTGTTGTGAGAAAGAGAAAATTACAAAAAATGTGGATGAAAACATCTGTTTTCACTTAAATGTTAAATTCCAGAAGTTGGATTCACTGGGCACAGACTTAATCAGGTGCAGCAGCCACTTTTCCTTCAAATGTATATATCACATAACGCCAAACATATTATTTCCTCATTGTTGCCTTTTAAAATATTTTGGAGCACCTAAAGAGGCTCTGCAACTGCATATGTAATATAGGAATACAAATATGTGGCAAAAAATGAAGAAAGAAAATGGCAAAATGATTTAAAAACATGGAAATTAATATCCAAACTCACACTAGAAGCACCGAACAGAAAAAGAAACATATTATCTTAAAGGGAAGGTATAACTACACAACAACCCCCATGGATTTCCAATTGCCACAGTGGAGAAAGAAGCAGCGAGTGTGGGCGGTGAAGAAAGGGGGCCAGTAGGAAAGGTGCATTATGTTATTGAGTAAATAACTAAATTCTTATATTACACAGTATGACCTGGGAAACTGCACAAAAGGTTAAAGGATTTCCTTTCAGCGCGGTCTCCCTTTAAAAGCCAAAATACACCAATGGTGTGAAAAAAGAAAAAAAAGAAATCGGACACTGAGCTCTGTTATCGATGGAGCAGGATTAAGCAGGGAACTATTTTTTCATTATGTATTGTTATTATTGTTCTAAACGATCTTACTATAATGTAATTTAGCATATACAAGGTAGACTAACTCCCAAGCTAATTGCTAAAATGAAAACGTATCGTATAATTTTCAAAATTCACACATAATGCAAGTAAAAAACTAATGTTTTTCTGTGAAACGAGTGGGACGGAGAATAAAGTGGGTTGGAGCAGGATACTTTAGCGTGAAATAAAATAGAGACACGGAGCTGTCACACGCTGACAGGCTGACATTCACCGTCTGAATGGCTGCATTCCTCCCCCCCCCCCCCCTCTAAACCACATAATAAAGACAGAAAGCTCTGACATCCACCAACTCCATCACAGGGGTCACAGTTTTAGCCTGTCAGTCACACGGGCCGTCGTCTTATTGTCTTTGTCCCGCTACAGGAATAGCCTGCAGCCATATCAATCATCTTTATTATCATGACTTAAAAAACCTTTTGTTGGTTAACTTTTTCCCCCCTCCCCCTCCCCTTTCCTTTATCCCCCACTCTCCAATCACAATTTCATGGGCAGTTCAGCTGGGCCAATGGGGAGGTCGCGTGGGCGGGGGAAGAATGCTTTTAACCTGCTGCATCTGCTGCTTTCCCGCTGCTCGCCCAGTGGGACGTGGTCACCTTGTTTTAAAGGACTCCGATAGGGGGAGGGGGGGGGGGGCTGCCTTTATATCATCATAATAAGGAGGGAAGCTCGTTTTAAACATCTCACTTTTCAGTGATTGGGCCGAGCACCTTTCCATCTACGTACCTTCTTGCTGAGGGCCACGCCGTCCTCGCAGTCCAGCACGGCGCAGTCGACGCCCAGCGACGCCAGCTTCCTCAACTTCCGCTCGTCGTTGCCGGGGCAGTAGAGAACGGCCCTGCGGGGGACGTAGCGCGGCGAGGGGCCCGCCGAGTGATGGCGGCAGCAACGACGTTGCCCCAACCAGGCCGCCACGTTGTCCTCCCTGTCAACACAGATACAAAACACATGAGTTTGTGTACATTTCATTAATCATATGCACGTCTACGCTTGCATACATTACTCTAAAGGTTGTTGCTGCATTCATCTTCATAATATCTCCAGTGTTTATACTCTAAAAAAACGTGAGGATCCAGAAGGAGGCCTCCTCCTCCTCCTTCCTCCTCCAGACTGCAGCGAAAGTCGGGGAAACGTTTCATTTCGGGGAGCTGTGTTTGCCCTTCAGCTGTCCATTTAAGTGGATGAGAGACGTTGACCTGTTGCTTTGCCGCCCTTTGTTGGGAACAAACTCACCCAAACACTGAGCCACTCATATGCTAATGTGGCCACACTGCTGAATACCTAGGCAGGGCAGGAAGTGAGGGAGTGAGGGTGTCAGCGGCGGCTGGAGCCGAGTCATGGGAAAATGTAATGTTTGGGTTAGTCGCTGTGTGATTGTAGTTAATGTTTTAACAGGGGTCGGACAATTATCGGCACCGATATTCAGCATTTTTATGGCTATCGGTCATTTTTTAAGCTGATTTGCACATAAAATAATTTAATTAAAAAACATTTGCTCCGATGCAGCTGCAGTCACTACTCTCTCTATCTTATTTATCTTGACTTCTTTAAACTATTTTATTTATGTCTTAGTTAATTAATTCGTCTTCATAACAATGCTGCTGATAGCTCCCTGCACTTTTGCTTTAAGGTCACGTTGAAAGGTTAATCGGTCAACTCCTCATTACCACTTAAGGTGCAAAACCTACTTTAAAGAGGATTAAATGGAGATGCATGATTAAAATAATTAAACATGAGCAATGTGCTGCATTGTATTGAATATAAGCTTTATTATTAATATGCCTGCAGAACATTTAACTTTAAATTAACCTAAACATTCAAATGATGTTATATCCAGGGGATTTGATCAGCAACCTAATGGTTACACTGTATTGTATGTTTTTTTTGTTAAAGTATCAGCTACCTCTTTACTTTTTCATTTTGCTCAGATGTTCTGCAGTGTTTCTGTTCTGCTTCTAATAAGTTCAGCGAAGCAAGCTACAAAATGTTTTTTATTCTCTGAGGTTTTTATTTTCCTTTAAGCAGCATGCTGCAGCAAAATGTAGGCGTTATGCCCGTTTCACAGCCAAAAAAACATGAAAATAAGTCCATTTATTTGTATTGCCAAACAACTGTAACACCAGTCTGACCAGTCGCTGACATGCTCATCATCACATCTCCCACTCAAATGTGTCAGAAGAGTTTCACAAGCTCAAAGTCACAAAACTTCCCAGTGTGTGTGCTCCCCCTCCCTCCCATACACACACACACACTCCCACCCACACACACACGCAACTGTGCACACCAATAATCACAATCATTGTGCACACGTCTTAATTGTTTGTTCTGTCAATCTGGCCCCCTGAAACAAATGGGCCTAATGAGTAGCTAAATGTTTAGGATCAGATATATCTAATTACAGCGAGGGAAAACAGCTTCTCCCACCACCAACTCTCGCCGGGTATCAGAAGCCCTTCGAGGGATCATATTTGTAATTAGTGTCCTCCTAAGGAAGACAGGAGAAAGAGAGGAAGAGGAGGGGTTGGGGGTATTCCTTCTGTTCAAAAGGAGGGGAGGGGGGAGTGAATGATTCTCTTTTCTTGTCTTTTGCTCTCGAAAAAGAAAAGGAGGAAAAAGTCACTTCAATAGCCACTTAATCCTGTCAACTACGCTTCCGCATGCCCTCCAGTCCCAATCAGGCCTAATCTGCACTGATGCTGCAGTCGTGGCAGGCAGTGAAAAGTTGCTTCCAGCATCTCGGGGCTTCCAGCTACATAGAGTCTATTTAAACTGAAGGTTTAGAGAGAAAATGTGACAAAAAAAAGGTTGAGAGGGGAAAGAAATTGTCAACCAGTGGTAGAAATAATAAAAAGCTCACAGTTATTTCAAGGGAAAAAAGCTGCAGAGAGATGGAGAAGCAAGCATTAGAAAGGAGAATCGTGGGTAAGAGGACGGAGGTGGGAGTGCTGAGTGGAGGGGGGGCAACAGACCTAAATGAAATCAAGTCTATTCTGTGTGTATAGCGCTCAGGGGGAAATGTTTAAAAAGCCATGCTAAGTGCCCACTTAAAAAGGCAAACGTATTATAATATAAGTGAAGTACAAAAAGGACGGTGGGTGTAATTTAAGAGTAGGTTTCATTATGAAGGAAGAGAAAAAAGAGGGGAGGGTGGGGGGGTGAGGTGCCTTGATGTTGGCTGCAGACAAGATACTGGAAGCAGAGGTCAACAACAGACACAATCATCAGCAGTTTTTTTTCTCCCTTAATTCCACTTTGCGCCCTATTTTCTGCTCCTTTGTAACTCACAAGAGGTCTCACTTTACAGTAACAACGAAGAAGAGGAGAGAGGATAAGGCGTGGAGATAACGGCATTTCCTTAAAATACACAAAAGATCTGAAGAAGATCATATGTACG
This sequence comes from Eutrigla gurnardus, assembly GCF_963514095.1. NCBI lineage: Eukaryota > Metazoa > Chordata > Actinopteri > Perciformes > Triglidae > Eutrigla > Eutrigla gurnardus. The sequence goes on from NC_139926.1 coordinate 25,822,030, forward strand.
CAGGTCAAGCTTAATTCACCAAATGCGTACAGTTACAGAGCTGTAAGACAAATTCTCTACTGGAGTTAGTTTGGTCATTTTAAATCCACATTGTGCCAAGTTCAAAGACGCTAGGAATTGGGGCAAGCGAACATCTTTTCTTTCCATAGTTGTCACCAAGAGTGCATGGAAAATCACCTTTAATCTTAAACACAGAGGTGATGTTGGCATAATAATAATTATTAAAGAAGTTATTGTCCATTAGTTGTCGGAGTTGTAGAAGAACAAGAAAAAGGACAAGATGAAGAATAAGGCAAATAAAAAGGACAAAAAGAAGAAGAACAAGACAAAGAACAAGAAGAATGAGAAGAAGATGAAGAAAAAGGATAAAAAGAAGGACAACAAGACTAAGAACAAGTTGAATTTGAGACGAAGAAGAACAAGATGAAGAACAAGACGAAAGGACAAGAAGAAGACGAAGAAGAAGACAAAGAAGAAGATGACAAAGAACGGGACAAAAAGAAGAAGGACAAGATGAAGAAGACATAAAAGGACAACAAGACTAAGAATTTGAGATGAAGAAGGTCAGGAAGAAGAAAACCGACAAGAAGAACTAGACGAAGAACAAGACGAAAGGACAAGAAGAAGAAGAAGACAAAGAAAAAGGAAAAAAAGAATATGAACAAGGAGAAGGACAAGAAGAAGGGAAAGGAAAAGAACAAGACCAAGATGAAGAACAAGACAAAGAACAAGAAAAAGAACGAGAAGAACAGCAATGAGAAAAAAGAAAGTGTATGGTTCCAACCCTAAATATCATATGGTTCCAACCCTAAATATCATATGGTTCCAACCCCAGTCAGTGTAAGTCTGGTCAATGCAACACAGATATGAGCACATCTGTCAGCAGTTTATTTGCTTTTCTTTCTCCCCCATTTAATCAATTTACTTTTAACTTCTTTAACAATGTGTTATTTTAGCATTATGGTTTTATACAGTTCAGATTAAATGGCAGAAGTGGTGTCTAATATTGAACAATTTCAGTTTTCCCCATAAAAAACCCCAAAGTAGCTGTTTGCAACAGCAGGCAGCGATAAACATGACAGATATATAGATCGGAGCCGAGCTGGAACCAATGGGGATCCAGTCCCAGTCATCACCTCCCCTATACATACTCAACGTAATCTGGATATTTTTATTTACACCATCACACATCTGGTGGACATTGCCCCATTATTAGATCACTATTGTATATGTATATGTAGTGTTTTATATATTTAACAGTCCCCAAAGTACCACGCACCTACGCTACCAATTTCTTTTTTCTTTTTTACATGAAAGGTTATGATAACACGGGGCTGCGTGGCTAAATTAGCAGCTGTAAAGTGGTGGGACCTGGCCACAGTGACTACGTTTACTGGTCTGAGATCAGAGGTAAGTGTGTGTTAGTGGGTTTATATGGTGCTGCGTGGGGCTGGTTCTCATTAGCAGAGAGGCAGCAGTAGACCCGGGCCCAATGGCATTAAAGGGGAGGGGGGTGTATGTATGTTGTGTTAGACTAGACATGAGCCTTCCTGAGGCGCATGCAGACCCAACAGCACAGTAGGTCATGTTTGGACCTGCTGTCTAACAAATTATTACTGTCAACAGCCCACACTAACATCGTTATGATCCACTTTCAGGCTTATTTCTCTGCATATTGACAAGAAGGGGGATGATAAGCATCACGATACGCATTACGATACAGGGGTTAAGGTTAAAAATATTATTGAATGAATAGATAGATAGATAGATAGATGGATAGATAGATAGATAGATAGATAGATAGATAGATAGATAGATAGATAGATAGATAGATAGATAGATAGATAGATAGATAGATAGATAGATAGATAGATAGATAGATAGATAGATAGATAGATCGCAACCCCCGAATCACAATACGCATCACGATACGTATCACGGTCCAAAATATTACAATGTAGTGCCATACTGTAAAAACTGTTAAAGTATGATGATCGCTCCATCATCTGCATAAAAGTTGTGTTAAGAAAAGTTTACTTTATCATCGACTATTCAGTAAACTATTCATTAAAAATCTATACTAGGGCTACAAAATATTGGGGGAAAATGTTTTTCTGTAATATTGCAATATGAAAAAAATGGGAATATTCCCGCTACATTTCGTAAACTATAAAGATAGATTCATGACAAAATATATTGTACGATTGCGCACCTCTTTGCTGGCTGAGCGGCCGATAACATGCAGATCCATGTCTTCCTCCGATGCCAGAGTGCATCTCGGACAAAGAAGTTCGCCGTTATCGAACCGTCAGCATGATCTTTCCATGAACATAACGTTGTCTGATGTTCTGACGCTCCCCGTACGACAATAAACCCACCTTGAACTACATATCTTATCTGCACCGCTCTCACACAGCGGTGTACACTGATCTAGTCTTTTGCCACATTCAGCTCCTGTTTTCCCCCGAGCTTCATCTCCTTATCTGTTAAATCCCCCGTCATGTAATCCACACAGATGCACAAACAGGTAATAACTTGTCCCTGTAAGGACCTGGGATATCACACTTTTAATGCATATTCTTCTGGCATTTGGTGCTTCCATCACAGAGCAAGTCACTTATATTTCTAGGAGCTTATAAGTTTACACCAATTTTGGGTATGGGTGGTTATATGGGACCTCCTCATTAGGGATGCACCAATACTGTACTCATACTGGTTCTAAACTACTGAAATAACAGTTGAGCTCAGGTTTAGTGGTGTATACACGTTGTCTTTTAACAAGAATGTAACCAGGGGGACTACTGATGGTTCGGGTAATTCAAACATCCTACAACATTCTGACCAATCAGAAAACAGGTGTTTCGGGCGTTGTTGTTGTACCGATTGCAGTCCGAACACAAATACAACATGTGTGAGACATTTATCCCTGAATTTGAACAAAGGAAAACAACCAACAGGTCTGAAAACACCCTAAAACGAGCCAGTCTAGCCAGGTAACGCTCCAGGTTTCAGAACAAGCTAGGTTTGAATACACCCCAGAAGAATATGTTGTAGAAGGAAGCTACAACAGAGGACTGTGGTTTGATATAAAAACACAAAAGACATTCATTTTGACGTAATAACTTATGTATATATTTCCTAATAAGTGCACAATATGACGATGTGATATTAAAGAGCATTCTCTGGTTTATAATTTTGGGAAGACATTTTACTGCAAAATATATGAAGATTTAAGAGATTTTCACAAAATGACCATTTCTAATGAGTCCTATGGAGGGAGCCTTTAGTTTGTGATGTTTTGACAAAGTTCTTGTTTGCTATGTAATGTCCTATATAAGAAGTCATATATGCTTCAATATTGCTGGGACATTTTAATGCAGTACATCCACAAGTCAACAGAAACAGGAAGAGCATATTAGATCTTAATAAATATTCAACTTGACATAACGTCTATGTCATAACATCTAGCCACTGCTGATTGCTAAGTGAATGTTGAATTGTGTAGTAATTGCTTCATTATCGTGACATGATGATCACAATTTCCTGTAACTGGACTGGCCTCCACCTGGCAGCATAATAGCCTAATTCAGGTGGTAATATTCATCCTGCCACATGAATTACAGCAGATAACAAGAGGTTCCACTCCAAAAACAGACCCCGACGACAGCCTCCCCTCTCAATATGTAGATTTCCACAATTATCTCCAGCATGGTGGTGCGGGCAGAAGCTGTGTCTAAAATGCGCAAAATTAAAGATCTGTGTTTTCTACCCCACAATAATCAGATGATTCTTAATAAGCAGCCGCATACCTCAAAAAATGTAGTTTGCATAAAGATGCCAGATTAAATAAAGATGAATAAAGAGTAGGAGGGGGAGAGAGAAAAGAAAATCGATGTTCCTGAAGCATAAACAGGCTGCAGAAAGCCGTCCACGGGTGGGAAATAAAACGGTCAAAAAGTCGTCGATATTTACCTCGCTCCGTGTCCACCTGCCTGTCTGACACCTCTTTTTTTTTTTTTAAGCTGAAACATTCCCCCCAAAATACGGCCCTCCTCTCAGCATGACGCTGCATGTGTATGGGGTTTGTTGTGGGGGTTTTTTGCACACTGCCTCGGGTCTGAGGACACAATTGGATGGCCTGAGAAATGCTGAAAAATTAACCAGAGACACCCAAGACAGCGAAAGGAAAGAATCAAACACTTGTTCTACTTTTTTCTCTCTCCTCTGCCCCCCTGCTTTCTCTGCTTTGCCCTCCAGCAAATTACAGCTTGGGATGAGCAATCCTTCTCCCCCAACCCCACAATAGATGGGGGGGCTGGTCTTTCAAGCACGCTGGACCCGCTAATGTTATTACTGACGTGATTCAAAAGATAGCATATTTAATTTGCTCTGAGCAACACTTGTAACTCCGTAGCAACGCATATGTTATACAAGAGATTATGATTCACCCAATCTAACCCGAGTCTGCAGCCATGTAACTAAATACATCTCACTTCCTCAGATTATATCACCTCTGGACCCACATCTTCCTCTTCTCGCTTTAAAAAAAGAAGCTAATTCCAGTGACAATGATGTCCCTCGCCATCAACAATACCCCCTTTTTACTCCTCCTTCTCCCGTCCAACGTCTTCTTCCCCCCTTTCCCGTCTCATTAGTTTGGGTTTTATGCCTTAATCTACACAATGAGGATGAAGTCATGGCAGTTATCTGCGGCAGCCAATGTCTGCCTACCTGTAATCCTTCCCAAAGTCCCCCGGCTTTTTCTCAGCTCACAAATCGGCACACAATGCTTTTATGCGAGGCCTCCGCCGTAATGCCCGGAGACGACTGCAGCCTCTTTTTTTCCCCTTTTCTCTTCCCCTTCTTTTCCCCCATCCCTTAACATAAAACTAGTTAAATCCCACTCCTACAGAAGAAAAGAGACGTCTTTATCCGAGTCTGAGGACAAGGGGAAAGAAAGAAAGGAACGAGGGCCATCGTTTGTGATATATACAAGCTGGTCGTGATGCTAGCTGTCTGTCCAGCAACTCGATAAATCCATCCAAGCATTGATTACTGAGCAACTCGTACAGTATATATATATATATATATATATATATATATATATATATATATATATATATATATAGCAGAATGTGCTCTTTTAATAAATACAAAATGGTTTAATGCAAAATATAATGCATTATGCAGCACTAAATGTGTGCAGAATAATATGCTTTAGATGACAAAAAAAAAAGAAAAACGAATCCCCAAAGAAAATCAATGAATTTATCATTAAAAGTTAATTGAGAGGGGAGGTCAAACAAGTCGCTCCATTCGAGGAGGGCATAAGGGGGTTAGCTTTTAACTTAGCATTTTTATTGACTCCGGCAAAACAAAATGAGCGGGCTCTGTAAGGATTGTGCACTCTGCATTGGCCATTCAGGCCCTCAGAGCCCCATTGTAGTACTTTGAAGGAGAATGAAAGGAAACCCCACTGGTGGAAATGCAGTGGAACAGCCCCACAACAGGCCACAACTGTTCCCTTATGCATGAAAGGCAGGGACATAAAAGAAAAGATGGACTTCTGAGGTAGGGCCAAAAACAAAGGCAACAAAAGTGCTGATCACGAGGGGATGACACGACTCGTCTCGGCAGAAGGAGCGGGGAGAAAAGGGGGCCGGGGGGGGACACAATGGCACTCCCGGCCAAATGACACGTTGAAGAATTGAAAAATCCACACAAGTGTCTTCTCAATTCAGTAAAACCCACAAGAGCTGGGTGACTGTCGGCTGGACCCCGGTCAGTCCAAAAAGGGGAGTAGGGGAGGAGGAGGAGGGGTGGACTGTAACAGCCCACTAGCTTTTTGTTTTCTCCCTCTTTACTTTCTTTCCCAAATCTTTCCGTGTTTTTTGGCAAGCAACTTGGCAAGGGCAGAGACGGACTGGGGTGACGGCTTTAGTCTGCACTAAACACCAAAAAAAAAAAAAAAAAACGAAAACCAAACCTAATCAAAGCGTGGTGGGTTCCGCTCCCGCAGCTTCCGTTTTGATCTGCTGGCTGTCTGAGCGTCTGATCTGTTTCTGTTTGTGTCCTAAAACACAATTATGCTTCTGCCTGCCCTCCATGGAAACAGTCGGACGGACAAAAACATGTTTGCTCTCGTTCAAAAGGCATCCTCGCTTTCGAGCCACCACAGCGTAATGGCTGCTGATATGGGTGCCAACGATTTCACATGTCATACCAAAAACCCAGAATAAAAGCTTTGTTAAATAGGAACACTTCCTGCCGATTTTTCACCCCGTTGGCTTCGACGCTGGGAACGACTGTGAGGATGGGTTTTTTTAAATATTATTTCCCATCGTAGGAATTCAATATTTGTTTCACTGTAGCGTGTGTGTGTGTACCTTAAATGTGAGGAATTTGCGTGACAAAGACATTAATTTAAGTAAAATACGCTGGCATTGATATATGACATATACAAATTTTCTGCAGTGCATGTGTAAAAAAAACTGATTTTCTTGCAAATAATAAAACCTACAGAAAAGTCCCAGCCGGGCCTACTCGCTGTAAGGCCAAGCGCCGAGCGGTGCACTCCACAGGTGAAGGCCCTCCTCCACGATAGCCCGAGGCCTATCCCACAATTCATCACACATACCCACGGGCCCCTTTCACTGGCCATCAACCCACGTCTGATTAATGGATCGATGTGGTAATTGATTAGCGAAGAGGAGGTGGGAATAACAACATAGGTCAAACGTCAATAATGTCCTCCCTACTCACAAAAGGTGGAAGACATAAAATGTACCAGTGATAGCCTGCAGCCAGACCTCTTACCCATCAAAGCCCTGGCAGGGCTAACATAAAGGCCCCCGCCCCCATTCTCCGGACTGCCCTGCCCTCCCCTCCACACCGCTCCTTTTCTCTTGGTAATGCTCTCTGTTAAAGTGACAGGAACCATTCTGGGAGCTGCTTGTCAGCTCACCTTCATAAAACAAGCCGTAAAGCGGCAAATAACAGGCTTATATGGCTTCATTATGCCAGCTATGCAGGATCACAGTCCTGGGCTGAGGGCTGATGGGGGGGTTGCTGGTAGTAGGGGAGGCGGGGAGAATGTTGGCAGGACAGCCGGTTCTCGTGGAAGGTTTGTTGTCCCAACGGCTGTCACCATGTCCATGTTTGCTCAGGATAGAGGACCACTTGACCCCCTTCAACCCCGTTCCCCCCCTCCCGAAATCCAAAGCAGGACAAACAAGGGAGGACTTCACTTTGGGGATGCTGCGACAGCTCAGGTTAAAAAAAAAGTTAAAAAAGATTACTATAGCAGAAACCACGATGGCATATCCGAAAAAGGGAGGAGAGCCGGGGACAGATGGAGCGTGCATCTGCGTCGGTAAACCTTTGGCCGTGGCGGAGAGGTCCGGACGCGAGAGAGATTCTCATTTATTTCATGCAAATATCGCCTGTTTCACAACCTGACAGTGGGGGCTGAGAGGCGGTCAATATCTCAGGTTGTGGCCAAAACTCTTCCTCCCCCCTCTCGGTGTGTCAGAATCAGCCACGGATGCCTGGCAGAGGCCCGTGACACAAATAAGCAACTCATGTTGATTTGCTTCAAACGGAAATTCAGCCATATCTCGGACAAACATCAACTTAAACATGCAATGACGATCCCTCTGCAAAGCTTCAATAAGAACTATTTTTTTAAAAAGTTCAAATATGAGGCATAAAGGTTGCAGAACATCTGGTCGGCTAGCTAACACTGCCCCTTTATTTTATTTGCTTGTTTTTTTCTCCAATGCTTTCAACGTTTTATGTAAAGCCCTTTGAATTGCCACGTTGTTGAAAGCTGCTATACAAATACTTGCCTTGCCTTGATGTACGTCTGTGTCATGTGACCAGTCCCCAAGTCAGATCAGTCACTTATCTCTTTAGCAAAAAGGCGGTGAGGCGGCGGTACAAGCGGCATCACTGTGATCATTGTATAGTTAATGTCACCTCCATCAACATTAGCACCATCTTACATGCAAACCAAAGGGAGGGGGGGGGGGGGGGCTGACACACTACTCACGCGCGCTCTATTCTGAGGCTGACACTTGTTCTCTGAGGGGCGGTGTTCAGCTGTCAGGATTACAGTGCACGGGAGAGAAAGAGGCGGAGGAGAGGTGGGGAGCTTTCTCCACAACTCATGTCACCGGGGCTGACTGCAGCGGCGGCGGCGGCATAGAAAGAGGAGAGGATTGATTGGTGTTTACTTTTAAGCGGCCCTCTCGACCAATGGCGAAGCGCGTTGTCCCCCTGCGTGCACCGCGACCATCTTCCCATGACAATAAATAATCAAGCCTCACACCTATTGTGGCTGCTTGGTGCAGACTCTGAGGTCAGGAAGTCCCGCCCCTTTGTGTCCCAAAACACTGGAGCATTTTGGGAAAAAGAAATGTGTAAGGTAACATTTGAATTGTGTTATAAATTATTGATGTTCGTTGATTTAAAAAAGATAAGTTTGCATGTCAAGAACATGGCTCAGAGGTAGGGGATCCAAGTGAATTAGTTTAGATCCTGATGGCAACTTGATAGCAGCCTCTGCCATCAGTGTGTGTGTGTGTGTGTGTGTGTGTGAATGTGACCTGTAGTGTAAAACGCTTTGAGTAATGATTCAGAATTCCACACGCAAATATATCATTACCTCAAGTAAACGAGCAAGATTCGTTCATGTGAGTAAAAAAAACAAAAGAAAAAAACACACACAAGCATTGTAGCTTCAACGAGAAACATCACCTACTTAATTACATATTTTTACAGTCTGATATTTTAGCAGTGAGAAAAGAAAATGCAACTCAAAAATAATCATGGCACAATTCAAATGAGATCAAAAATTATACTTTTAAAAAAACAAAAAAAAACATGACCATACAGAGGTCACATGCCCTAAAAAGACCTATTTGGATCTAAACTCAACATCAAAAAACGTTGGGAAGGGTGATGCACATGGACACACACACAAACACACATTTATGACTATTACATTCATTTGGCACAAGGCCATAACGATCCAAATATGTTGCAACTGAACCATATGGATACACACATCGGTGCCTAATCTAACAAACACACACACACACACAGCCACACATTGCCATCTTGAGCCTCCTGGATCACCGAGGCCATCTGACCGTGTGGAGGACTGAATGCATTAAGACCGGCGAGGTGGCTGCACTACTCCATCTCTGGCCAGCTCGGTTACATAACCCTCCATGATATGAATGCATTAACACCATTAGTTCTGCAGGTGAGGGCCTCTCACTGCTCACAACCACCTCACATCCACATAACAGGTAAATGTTGCTGCTGCCACGTCAAACCAGCAGAGCGCATCTACACAGGCAATTAATAATAAGGAGTTTTCACCCATTTTCAGGATGTTTTCATAAAGCAAGTTGGGATTTTAAAGCAGGAGAGGACTCTACAGGTGTCAAGGGAAGAAACATGTGTGGGAAGGGAGGGTGGTGGATTTAAGGTGGGGGGTTGATGAAGGTCAAAGCAGATGCATTCATTAAGGAATGGACAAAGCTAAAGGACGGGTCTTTTAACTTGCACTAGATGGGACAGTCTGGGGCCGGGGGTGAGCCTGGATGTGGATTTGACTGGGACAGTAGATCAGATGGTACATCAGACTAGTCGGATATTTGGCCTGCGATGTGATATGTCCTACGTCTGATCTCTATGCCCCCACCCACTCATCCGCCCGCCCACCCGGGCCCAGACACAAACACGCCCCCCGGACCCCGACTCGGACCTCAGGAAAAAAAAAAAAACTTGACAGATGGGTGTACTGGAAAGATCCACTCAGGAGACTAAAACATACTAAAGGCTCTGTCTGTCTGACGTTTGGAGGGAACCAAACCAGAGAAAAAAAGAGAAAAAACAGGGCAGAGAAAAAAGGGGACATCTGTGGCATTTGTCTTATTTCCTCTCTTGTGGTACATGATGTGTCATGAGTAGGCACAGTCTTTTGGATCATATTCCATTTAATTAATGAAACACACACACACACACACACACACACACACACACACACACACACACAGCTCCTCATCTCTTCCCTGTAAGTTGCCTGTGCCCCCAAGTGGCGGAAAATTCAAACTGCATGCGTTTTAAACTTCAGCACCCAAAAATCATTCAAAACTCACTCATTTATCATCACATTTGTATTGAAGCATTAAACCAATTTTTAAATTTAAACAAAAAAACACTAAGCATAAGTGACTACAACTAAGAAATACCTTCAACGTGGTCTTTTAGAACTCAAGACGTTACATAACTCAATTATACTCAAAAATAGAAATCTGCTCAGTCAATTTTGTGAGATAAAATACGGCACAAAGACGTCCAAGTGGGCAAAAGAGCAATTTGTTGATCTTTAATGCATCGTGTTTGCATTAAAAATTAATAAAATGACCCCAAAATAAAATATATGGTGACTTTTTAGGGGGTTTCCCACTATTGGCCAAAACAACAATATAATTAAAAGCTAATTTGTCGTCACTGAAGTGTAAGACTTTTTTTTTTTTTTGAAAAGAGGAATTTTAAGTAATAAAGCGTATGCTCCCTATAGTGTTGTAATGACAGACGCTTCATTCTTTCAACCAACGGGGATGCCTTTTGCCCTCGACTTCTGCCCAGCCCCAAGCCTTTAATTAAGACTGGCTTAGGCCCGATTGATCCTGACACACCAGGAAGTTTCTTGAAAATCTGACTGCCAAAACCATGGAAGTATTATATAGGCCACAACCCCCCCCACCCAATAGCAGCCCAGAGCCCCTCCCCACACCCCACATACAAAAAAAAAAAAAGGATTGTAAGCCAAAAGCCCCTTCCAGTCAGTCCGTGAGCCTTTACAGGATCGTGGTGCTCCTGCACATTCAGCGTTAACCTTCACCCGCTAACAATCGTATCTACACGAACACGACATGTACGGCGTCTGCTCGCACTTAAGGCCTCGCCACAAAATGGCTCGACAACAGTAATTAAGCGATTAAGTCGCGTAAAGTCGATTGTATCCAGTTTAATCCTCACATCCAACTTTGTTATGACTCTTAACACGATGCAAAACGTCTCCGCTACACACACACACACACACACACACGCCGCCACATCATTAAATCAACACATTTCCTGTAGCAAGAAAGCTGCGCTGCAAATAGAAGGCTTGGGATTGTGGGGTTGTGTTCACCACATGGGGAGAAGTCTTGTACACAGGGGCTTTCACCACAACGCCATGAAAGCAGGAGAGCACCACCACAAACCGCTGCCTTCGTTTTAGCTGACTCAACAACAAAAATGATCCGAGGTCAAAGGTCCACGTATCGATCCTGCAGGACTACGGGGTTTTTTTTCTTTGGGTGGGATTGTTGTAGAATAAAACGTCTGATATCAGGAATGCTTTTTTATAGTGATGCATGCTGTGATGTTTTAAAGCGTCGTTTTGCAATATGCTGCAGGGAGCGAGGGAGAATTGTTTTTTATTGCTGTATGAACCATTAAAATTCAGAAGCAACTTGTTCCAGTGAGAATAAACAAAATATTCAACAAAATCTGCTTTATTAGTTAATTACAAAAGTAAACCACAAATACAGTGATTATAGCATGAGCATGAGCGTAGGACTAGAGGTAAAAAACTGTCTTCTTCATCTGTCAAAAGAACGAACAACCATCCGGGTGGTTACCTCCAAGGTGGTGGAAGAAACGATGGGCAACACTCGTGCAACTTAATGCAATAAACGACACAATCGAGGTAAAGAGTACCGGTAAGTAAAAAGAAGGTTTGCAGAATCAAACCATGAAATTATAGTCATTTAATTTAGTGAATAATTGCTTGAAAGTACAACAACAGTTTTCGCTTGTGGTCAGAATGGTGACCTAACGATTCGATTATTAAACGATTCTCGATGCATCTCTATTTTTGATTTAAATATACTGAGAATTTTTCCTTCAGATCTTTCAAACCAATTCCAATTTGTAGGATACAGTTGATGTGTTGCATTATTATTATAAAATGTGGAAAGATTGCCCCAGATTTTTTTCTTTTAATCAAATAAAACATTTTTAAAATAATAATCGATTGTATATATTTTTTTTTAATAAAAAATAAATTTAAAAAATAAATCTATTTTATATTGCATTAAATAAAATTAAAAAAAATGTTTTTCACTGTAGAAATAGGGGATTTTTGATCATATATTCTTTCATTTGGACAAAGTTCCACTTCTTTCATTCTTCACTGAATTGTTGAATGAAGATCAAGAGTCTGATTCAGTAATACTGCGTTTGCCCCGCCCCATTCTGGTTGACCACCTCAGGACCCTACTTTGGAAAGAATATAATCATGTTTGAATTTCCGACATTTGCCACCAGACAGGTGGCAAATGTCGGAAATTTCCTGATGCCCAGCCTCTACATGTTATCATATGTAATGTAATACAACAACACCACACACGGAGAACAAAAATGGCGACTCTCCAATCAACAGTTCCCTAACAGCCTAGCATCAGAAAGGCATTAGTGTCGGCTTTAACGGCGCGGTATTTAACCGAGGGCTGTTACATCGTGTGAGAAACGTTAGGCAGGTGTTCCCCCGTTTTTTACACAGATTAACTCGCAGTGTTTCATCAACAGCTCATTTACAGACAAACAAACCGTGTTCAGAAAGAGCAGGACTAATTACCGAGTCGTTTCTGAATACGCCAGCTGGCATCTGCACTTTACACGGCATTTTGACATAATCCAGTATTAGAGTCGTATTAGTGGAGCTTTAAGTATACAGTTGCGATGTTTTAAGTCATGCCGTGACTCACACTCATGATGTTTGTCAATTTAAAGGATCATTTTGTACATCAGGAGAGTCCTCAGATAACTGTTGACGTAATAGGTAATTCTAAAAGACGCGACTCTCTCTGAAGCTACAACGCCGGTGTGTTCGGTACCAGGACGTAACGTTACTCACGCCAACAACGGCTCTCGCTCCTTCTTTCTCTTGCCGGCTGATAAAAAGTGTTGCTGAATAAAACATAATCAAGTGAGCTAACGTTGCATTTGTGCTTGGAGCGTAGCCAAGTTAGTTTTCTAGTCTTCAATGCAAATTATCGCTTAAATTGACAAACATCACACGTGTAATTCACGATTCCCAATTCAAACGGGACTGAAGAATGATTTGTCTCTCACCGGTTCCTACAATACAGACGTTTGCCACTGATATGAATGGATCCATGACCCTCCTCCCGACCTGAACCTCATGGAGGTCTAGATTCATTCTTTTAGTAACACTATGCAAAGTATCGGCAGAATCCTTGAGGCCTTTTCAGCCAATATATCAATCGGAATTTTTCCAGAACGACACCTTGAATTCCATGCCGACATCACAAAAATAAATGAATGAAAACATCCCAGCCTAAATAGTAGACCAACTATAAATAACTACAGCTCATTTTTCTACTAGATGTAAAAGTGATTTATCATTATATTATTACATTTCTTACTGTCATCACAACAGGTATTAGTTCGTTGCAAAACCAAAATGTTGTCAACATCAGTTCTTTCGTCTATCACCATTATCACCACACTTTAAATATTTATCAGATACCTTTCCAAATATTTATAACTTTTCGGGAATTGCTGTGAACCACTCTCCACGTCAGCATTCATAAGGATCCACCAAATGACATTTATTTAAAGACAATGCATTACTTCTAAAAACTGGTTGCTGACAAGTAATGTAGCATATAAAAGGCTAGTTTTTTATTATTAAACAGAGTTGATACAGTGCTTACTGCACACTACCAGCAACAAAACAGCATCGCCAGTTTAAAAAACAAACTCTCTGGTCTAACTCAGCTACAAACATGAAAACACCAAATCCGTCAGCACGTTAGTGTGTCATCAAAATCATCACAAATGCGTTATTACTAGCTTTAAAAGGGGGGTAGTATTAAAATCCAGGGCTATTAGGTTTCATTTGGGAATGTTGCACAGGTGTTCCTGTTTTTATACAAATTGACTGACATCCAGTGTGTCATCAACAGCTCATTTACAGGCAAACCAAAACTGTGTTCAAACAGAACAGGGCTCATTTATTACAGTGCAATTTCTGTATATGCCAGCTGGCATTGTGTATGTTATTCTCCTGCAGTTTTGACATAAACCAGCATTAAAAAAGTATACAGCTTTACAAGATAGCAACACTTTTGTTTTCCACGCTGCAGAAAGCGAGAGTCCGTTCCATGAAGCGTGATGGTTCTAGAAAGGTTGACAAATGTTAGCGAAGCGAGGGTGTTAATGCTGTCGTACTTCCTGTGACATCAGCAGATGAAACATAAACACGGACGCAACATCAAAGTGGAAAAGTGAGAAGGAAAAAGCAAGACCCTACCTTGGCCCTGTTTCTCCATTGAGGGTGTGGTGTTGGCGAGGGTGGAGCAACTGGGCAACAACCAGTTGCCCCTTCCTTCCCCTACTGGGAGGATCATGGAAACTCAAATGTCACATGGTCAACTTGTCTGGCACCAACACAACCCAGACTGAAATGTGTTGGGATGATACAAGAGCTTTGAATGTAGAGAAGAGGAGAATTCTCAAGGGTGTTTTTAGACTTGAAAGTCCGGACCGCGGTCCAAACCAACGGTCGTATTCAGTTACGTCGTACACACTTGATCCGGTTAAATTTGGTTTCATGTTGCGATATTACAAGCGCACTAAAGAACTTTGCATGAGCTGTCGTTATCGCCTACATGGGCTGCGTCTCCCGATACTTAACGTTGGTTGGATCGTAGACTGGTGTGCATCTAACATCAGCGTATTGTCAATTCGATGGGTAGCCTCTTCTGTTTCCGCGTTTTTTCTTGTGTTTTATCTGACCAAATTAACTATTAGATATCGTTTCCTCTTCTTAATATTCTATTCCTAATTACCTGCCTCAATTTCCTGTAATTGGTCTGAAAGTCCAAACCATCCAAAAAGTTGTTTTCACACTGCAAATGAACCGAACCGTGGTTCAGTTTTATCCGAACTCTTTAGGTCGGACCAATTTTTGGTCCTTTGGTGCCAGACCACACTGAAAAGCCAAAGGTCCAGATCAAAATAAGACAGATGTGAAAGCACCCTAAGTCAACAAGACAACCTCCACTCTATAATAACGATCAAATCTATTTGTGATTGAGAGAATGCGATTTATGGATACAAGGGTTGGAACTGATGAGGAGGTTGTTATGGTAACTATGCCGTATCTTACAATAACATTTATACTTTTATAATCAAACCATCACAAATAACCTTTCATCTTGTGAAATACAGGTTTTTTTTAGGAACAGTAGATCAAAAATCAAGGTGT
Source organism: Eutrigla gurnardus (assembly GCF_963514095.1). Taxonomy (NCBI): domain Eukaryota; kingdom Metazoa; phylum Chordata; class Actinopteri; order Perciformes; family Triglidae; genus Eutrigla; species Eutrigla gurnardus. Next base: position 25,837,391 of record NC_139926.1, read on the forward strand.
GAAGCTGACCCGCGTTGCTGGAATCCAGAGAGCGATAATACGGGCATCAGGTACAGGAAGTCATTAAGAAGATTTCCTGAACACGGAGCAGAATGGGTGTTGGCATATTGTTGCTGGAAATGTCTGCTGATTGACACGGGGCACGACGGTCGACACGCACACTGTTTTGACTGGAGTGTAGCCTAATGGCCAAAAGTGTTTTGGAAATGTTATGCAGGGAGGGCTTTTAAAAAAATAATAATAATAATGCATGCATAAATATTTCAAGAATAAGAAAGCTTAGGAAACTACAAACACGAGGAGAAATTCTGAATCACAAGAGAGGAGCTAAAACTTGGAGCTCTGAAAAGATGGCTGAGTTTTTTTCTCCAGTTTAGCAGCTGGCTTTGTGCCTCTCCGTCTCTCTCTAGAGGTCCTAGTAGTAAAGCCGGACTTCAAAAGCGCCTTATCACTGTCACATTCTCTCTCAGAAGAGAACACAGTAATGGAGACCGGATGCTCGGGCTTACGCCGGGTTAGGCCGACACGAGGAGACGAGTGAAGAAACGCTTTGAATGTTGCCTTGTAAAAAGGAAGAGCTCCCGTACAGGCCTCCTGACCTTCCAACAACACTTCCTTCCCGACGACCAAAGGAATGCTGCGTCAGGTTTTACAAATTACTATCAATCCGTGTGCATTTGGAAGGGAGTTATGAGCCCTGTATAAAGAAAAACTCAACCTTCAACCTACATCTTAAGGAATATAACTATAATAGAACAGAAAATAATGTGGTAATACCAAGGAGTTGACGATATATTGAATTTACATAGGCTCTACAAAAGATGGATTATTTCTGAATGGGAGCATTTGAAAAACGTTGATTCTCTGCAAGGATGTGATGCTCTGAGACTCGTTTGTCTTTAAAGCATCTCATGAATAAAACTGAACTTGAAATAATGTGAAGGGAAACAGGAATGTGCACAATTGACTCCATCACATAGATTGCTATGAAACTACATCTTAGCCCTTCTTTCATCCCTTTTGTATACAAATATCATCAGACACAATTTGCATCCATCATTTCCACATCTTACTGCTATTAACGTGCGCAGGCAACCAAACTGCAATTTAATATACGCATATTAGTCTGATCTTTCTAAAGGACCTGAATTGGCTCCCTGGTGAAGGTTCGGTCAGGTTTATGTCCTAATTTGATCTTCGAGGAGTTCTGGACTTCCGTGTAAAAAGTACCATATACATGTCATCTCCGCCTCCTGCCTGCCTCTTAGCCCGACTATAGGACTACAACAGAAATTTGTATTAATTGCGATATTCTGCAGAATTTCAGAACTACGAGCACAGATGTATTTTTTATGTATCTGATCTATTTTATATGCATACTCCAACAAACACCTGCATCTATTGCTGCAGTATCAACACACTGCCCAGTATATCATCACACATTCTACAAAGTTTGGATTCTGTTTGTATTTTTGCAAACAATGGAGTCAAATGTACAAACGTACAAAAGATTCTCCATGTTCTCTGCCTCTCCCTCCCCACCCGGCTAACTCCATCTAACACACAAGGTCCCCACTTTGACTGTGGCTTCATCCTGTATTTTCCAATTATCACCTTTTAAAGGCCAGCTGGGTGCATTCCAAACCATCGGGGGGCAATTCCATTTGCATTGCTCTGAGACAAAGTCATGCCCAAGTACTTTCATGCTAAAGTTCATAACAGACAGTGGAAGAGGAACGCTGGTGCTGGAGAAAGAAAGTCCCGGATACATTCAGCCAGAAACAATATAATGAAAATAAAAAGTGATTTTCTTTATAAATGTCAAGACTTTAAAAAGAGGAGAGACTGAGGTAAGCTGGTGAACAACACCCCCGAGCTGTAACAAGTTACAATAAAATAAAACACACAACCAGCATCTTGACCCAAACTTTTCTCATTTCAGATCAATGTGGTTTCTCCTGCGAGTTCTCCTGCTTGCAATTACAGCTCATTATGCTGATTTTATTCTCCCTTTCTCAATAAACTTGATTTTTTTTTAAGCAGCTCCAGGAATATTTCACATCTATTTTTATTTATTTAGGTCAATTTTGTTTTTATGCCCATTGAAATTCCCTGCAATCAAAAACGGGTCTCTTCCTTCTATTGAATTGACCATTGCATCTGGGAGGGGGGGGGGGGGGGGGGGAGGGGGTTACTGTTCCATTTGCTTTGCACATTAATGAACGCTGCCTCCTCTGCCTTGCCTTTAGGCTCCCTTCCTAGTTCACCAGTCCAAACCTGTGTTTGATTTCCCCTCTCCTGCATATAGCAGCATTTAGCTGTGAATTAATTTTCGTGTTTGGATATACCCTGCTGAGGTGTGATGCCGATGGCGCATAATCAAAGTCTGCAACACTACCTACGGGTAAAGATGAGGGCCTTGTGGGTATTTCTTCCCCAGTGTAGCTGGACGGTGGACGGAGGGGAGGTGGAGGTTGGATGGTGGGTGGGGTGGGGACTAAAAGCGGAGATAAAGAGGGGTCAACGGGCAAGAGACAAAAGCAGAAGTCAGCGACGGGACAATGTGACATTTGACACAAAAGGAATAAACGCATTGTCTTTGTGGAAAGGAGGATAAGTTTGGCCGTGTGGTGTGCAGCTGTGAGTGTGTGTTTGTGATAATGCGCATGTCTCTTGGCCATTGGACAAGACACGCACCCACAGCCACAAGCCCAACACCAGCAGCCGCTAACACGGTGTGTCTAATGCTCCTATTTAGCGTTTTGGGGGTGCAGCGGCGCGTGGCCTGAGGTTTTTTTTTTGGGAAGGGGAGCGTGGATAGCACCTAGCCTGACAGCTGCGCCCCCCCCCCCCCCCCCCCCCCCCCCCCCCCAAAAAAACGGAGACAAAAGCCCGGAAGAAGTACCGCATCAACGAAGACGGGACTAAAAAAAAAAAAAAAAGCATGGCAATTCTGCTTGTCAGTGCGTAGTCCACTTTCCCCATCTTTAAACAAATACATAAAAAAGTGGCTCATCATGTGGTACGTTTAGATTAAAAGCAGAAAACAAACTAATTCACAACAGACTTTATATCAAACGAAACAAGCAGAAACCTTTGATAGGAGGGAGTCTCTTTGTCATGCTGCTCATGTTTGTTGAGTCCGCTTTTTTTTCAGCCTTTTAACAAATCGCAGCTAGGCTTCATTTTTTTTCAATCTATTGATTTAATAAGCTTAGGTGGTGGGGGGCGTACGGGGCTAAACAAATGAAGTGACGTGTCTTCAGACTAACAAACACCGGTGTAGTTGGTGTTTGATGAACAGCTAAAAGGGGGATTTACAGTAAGCGACATTTCTCCTGTTTTATCGTGCATGCATTTACATAGGGTGGAAGGGGGTCAAGTTAACATCCACATCTATCAGCATTTAGGGTTAATTTTTAAAGAATAAACCCTTTATTTATACACCCAGAGGTGTCTCCCATTACTGGTTCAGCTAATAGAAGCAAAAAGGACTTAATAATTACTTGCTTGTTGCCACAACAGCCATTAGGGTGATAATTAGGCCTCAGTGAGATATTTTAACTCCTTTAAATGCTTTTGTTTGATCTGAACATGCATGTTTCCCAGATGGATATCCTGCATTAATTAAATCGCAAATTAAAAAGGCCTGGGAACTGGATCAGATGGTTTAATCAGCAGTCCTCCACGTCTCACAATAAAGGTGAATTGTAAAGAAGTCGGACACTGGAGGTCAAATTTTCGGGGCCTGTGCTGGATTTGAGCTTTTTTCTTTATTGTGTTGGTGTGAATAGATACTGACTGTGTGCTTTTCTTGGAGCCCGGCGAGGCAGATGAAACACCAGTAAATGTGAACTGGGGATCAAGAAGTACTCTCACAAAAAAGGGTGGTGCAGCGTTCCTGGCTTCCATATCAATGACTGGCCCTGTTAGAAAATGGAAAGCTAAATATTTAGAATACGTCTTAACGGCAAAATAGGAAAACTATCCATCCCTCGCATAAAAGGAACTTCCTTTATTATGCCACACACACACACACACACACTCACACTCACACACACACACACACACACACACACACACACACACACACACACACACACACACACACACGCACACACACACACACACACACACACACAGAAAGAAAAAGCTCAAAAATATCCACTGGTTTAAATTAGACCATCAAACAGCCAGCTGCCGATTTGTTTCCTGTGTGTGTGTGTGTGGTGTGTGTGTGTGTGTGTGTGTGTGTGTGTGTGTGTGTGTGTGTGTGTGTGTGTGTGTGTAAGGGAGTGGACTGAGCAGGTTTCTGACCTCCCATGAGTGCAACGGTGTCAGTTCACTAAAATAACAGTGTGTGTGTGTGTGTGTCTGTGCGTTTCTGTGTCAGAGGCTATTTCGCCACAAACAAGCCTTTTGTTAATGCGAAGATAAAAAAGAATGTTATTAATATTATTAATATTGTTACCTCAGATGTACATCTGAGGTAACAATATTAATAACGACACATTTCAACAGCAGAAAGAGGACGTGATGAAAAGTCTCCACCCATGAGGTCTTATTGTCAACAGCACTGATGGATTGATGGTATTCGGTTCATGTGAGAGGTGATTTACCTGCCGTCAAGGTGATGTTTCTATAAACACAAACTAGCATTTCACAAAGTCAGCAAACAGCCTAAACTTTGCTAGAAATGTGTTTGTTTTTGCAAATATGCTGCTCTCTCTACCGTCACTGGTTGCTGTTGAATTCTTCCTTGTTCGGCTTAAACTTAGGTCGGTGTGCTGCATTCACAGCCGACTGCTTCGGTGGCGTGTACACGTACATTATCCATCACGATATAGCATCTTCTGGTGATTCAGCAAAATAAAGTGTGGGCTGGCCGATCAAAATCAAGGTATGGGTTGCTTCATTCCAACGATATATCACAATATCATTTACTTTAATTCAAAATTGAGAAAATATTGTCTATATATGGTTGTTATTATCAACTTAAGATGACAATTCTGTATAAAGATACGATTCCATTGACAGACGATAAATCAGCATATTGAATTATCGTACAGGTAACTATTATTCTTACACTTTTGTGCAAATTCAATACTTGATGATATTATTTTTACTACCAAAAAATAATATCTGACATTTGAGCGAGTACATGCTTCATAATATCAACTTTGATGACATAATCATGTATCATGACACATGATTTCATCACGATATCCTATTTACCTATCCAATTATCGCCCAGGCAGCTATTTCTTCCTTATGCTATATGAAACAAAAAACATGTTGAGGTGAAATTAGAGAAAAACTGAGTAGATATTTACAAAAAGCTGTGACTACACAGAAAGAAGGTTGTACATCCCCTGAAGGCCACAGAGAAGAGATGCCTGAAGTAATGCTCACGAACCAAACCACTATTTATGAATGAAGAAGGAAAATCTCAATCTTTGCATCTACAGACGGACTATATTACCTCGTTAAACCCAGTCTGGACACTATTATAATATTATGTGGCTGCAGAGAGTCTGGCGTGGTGAAAAGTGAGCGAACCCTCCTTAGTGAGAGTGGCCGTGTCCTTAGAGGGCATTAGCACGGGGCATTATCTTGTTGTGCCAGACAGTCCGGTAGTAAACACCCTGGCAACGGGCCTCGTAGTAACTCCGATGGAGCTACACGGCGGAGCCGCGGCGTCGGAGCCGTCCTGGCACACGGATATGGGTCACGCCGGGCTGTCCTCTCCCTCACCCCGGCACCAGAGCCCAAAAAACTCACTGATGAGATTAGCCGGGGCTGCTCAGTGGTGGTAAAAAAAAAACACACACACACAACGCCGACTGATTACGTGAACGTTAAAGTCGGATCTCCTCACACTTCGGCTCGGGGTCACGAGCGGGTTAGTGCGATGACTACGACATGTACGCCGCCACTACCTACCGCCGGGGGGGTGGGGGGGACCCTGATGGATCCTTAACAAGCTCATAATGACACGGTGATTAAGGCTGATGTCATCATGCTACTGTACGACTCTCCCACACGTGAAGTGACAATCCTCCACATGATGCCTTTTTACATATTTGCTATAGAAATATGAAACAGAGGTTGACATTTCCTTCCAGTGGCAGTTTTTTTTTTTTGGGGGGGGGGGGGGTAAGTCAGTGAATGCAGTGCGCCTTGGGCCTCGCTTCTTACTCTGTGTTATATCACTGCTCGAAATGGGATTAGGCAGGTTGGAATGCCAGGGTAATCACTCATTCAGCAGCAGCCAGGAGGAAAAAAAGGCCTCCTGAAGGAGAAGGGCTTGGGTTTTATATAGCCGAGAGCTTTGATTACTGCTTCGTCTTAAAAAACCGCATCCGATGAGTAAAGACATGGACCGGTCCTCCCCTCCTCCTCCCCACACACACATTTACTGGGCAAGTCGACCTCCTGTGTTCCTGTAAATAGGTGATGTCACAGCGCTTAATGATGCCCAGACTACACTCAGCAAAGGAGAAACAAAACAAACAAACCAGCTTCATCACTACTGGGATGCACTACACCACCTAACAAAATCATTTCAAAAAGTGCCGATGATGCATTCAAGGAGTATTCTCTCCTATGAAGTCAGCAAAGTTCACCCTCTGGGAGGAAAAAAAACATCATCCTTATCTATGGATCGACCATCATCCTTATCTATGGATCGACCACTCAGTCATGAATGAAGATGTTCAGAAAAAAATATATAGACTATTTTTTCCTACTCTCCACGACGCAGACTGTTTGTGACAGTTGTTTCCAGTTGCTACGTATAAAAAAGGTCCATCATAAAGCCCGGCTAGAGGAAACAGGATAAGCGCTTGAGCCAAGGCAGTAAAAGGCTCTCTGGAAACTTGAAAGCCACACAAATGAAGTCTGCGTCTGCCATCTGGAAACAATAAACAAACAAAAACCCAGCAGCCAAACAAACACCGCGATGCATGGCAGAGAGGGAGAGACATAGAGAGTACGTGGAAGCAGAGATGGAGTGTGTGAATGAGATGTTTAAAACGTGTGCAGCATGCATCATTAGCAGACGCTGATGGGAAGACAGACACAGAGACAACCCTTTGTGTAAAGCCTCCTTTGATGCCGGGGAGATGGCCCTGCTGTTTGAATGTGTGTGGTACCACTGAAACCTGGTTCTAATGAAGTGCAGCGCTAACAGGGAGGCTGTCTGTCTGTCCGTCTGTCTGTCTGTAGCGTGTGTCAGTTTGAAGCTAGTTTCCAAATACAACACACACAAAAAAAACATACAAAAAGAATGGAGCCGACTCTTCTGTTTGCTAAAGATGAATCAGAAAAATAAGTTTTCTCTTTTCTTTTTAATTATGCAGAGAGACTGTCGCAGCGTAGTTCTCCGTGGGTTTCAGGGTCAGTATTCACTGATCAATGAGTTTTCTCACTGTTACAGAAGAGGCGAAAAACTGCAGAGTCAGCGGCGGATGAAGAAGATCAAGATCCCTATGGGAGAACTTCTAAGGGCTGGTGGACCACATGACAGGAAACTAAATGTAAATATCTCTCACCGGGGGAAATCTGGACTTATTGTTGGTATGACGAGAGCCCACAATGCACCTGTAATCACAATCACAGCAGAATTATGTAACAGTGTGTGGAAATGGGACACTATAGGATTTCATTGTTCTGACAAGTAAATCTTATTTATACCTAATTTGTTAAGTCAGATAAAGTGATTTTTAAGCATATGTTGATGATTATCAGGGTAATATCGCAAATAGTAATTATTCTAATTGAGTTTAAGCCATTAAGAGCTGCAGCAGCCTGTAGAATGTCATGACTCATCACAACTGCACATGCAATGTCTAATTACAATTGCTTACACATCAGCCGAACATATAAATAAATAAAAGAAATGTAGAAAATTACACCTGAGCAGCTGTTGCCCAATTTATTACGTGTCATTAACTGCTTTTCAAAAGTGTCCCCTGTTGATTTTCTGTCTAATCTTAAGCATTAAAAGTGTTTTTCAGATATTCTGACTCACTTTACTTTATTTCTGATAATTCATTCATGTTTACTGTAACAATACTACATTTTGAACTTGTTTTACTAATATTTAAAAGAAATAAAAGGCACAGACACTTGTTGATATTCCAAATGAGGTGTCCTGCTTAGTCACTTAGCGACGGTGTGGGACTATTTAATGAGGGGAAATTCAAGGAGGTGAAGAACTTTGACTTGGAACTGGAGCAAACAGGAACCGTCAACACTGACACCGAGGGGTGAGGCGGAGAACTGCGGCCATGTGGCCACAGCATGGACCCGGGTGCCTTTACAGATAGTCCCACCTATAGGTGCACATGCACTAAAAACAAACAAGGCCACGGAGAACCACACACACACAGACACACACACACACACAGACACACACACACACACACACATCCTGCTGTGCCTGGTTAACAAACATGCTGCTATAAAAGCAGGCCTCTTACTCATTAGGGTGCTGTGTATCAGACAGGAAATGCTGGGTAAATTACACCTCATCGCCCTGGAACTAGCCGACCATCACCATGGCAATGAGCCAACCTCGGTGCCGTGAGAAGACCGCGGAAACACCGTCATGTCGGAGGGGAAAAAGTGAAAAAGGGTAAGACACACAACTTCACCCAATAACTTGACGGAACAATGATCTAACGTCAGTGAGGCGAACCTAGTCCTCCGGGGTTCCCGAGGTGTAAAACTGAACCCAGATCTGTATCTATTTAATAGCCAAAAGAACCCCTTTGGCCTTTTGACAGTGACGCTGACTCCAAATCTGGAAGCAATATCCTGCCCACACACACAACTCTGACGGCTACCCAATTAATGCTACATGGGTTAAACTGTACCAGCCTCCGACACACTCTTTATTAGAAATTCTTAGTCATGCCTACAGTAAATGCTTTAATACAGCACAAAACATTCAATAAATAAGATCGGTGCAACTCCGTCATGGCGACCCAAGAGGAAAGTGGGTGGTCCCTCCGAGGAGGTCTGTGTGATATCTATATTATCACAATTATCATGGCCACAATAATCACGATATTCTCACGATAATCGTGAAAATATGCTTAAAGCTTTTAAAATAGCACTAAAATATTCTGTGAAAAACAATGAAATGAGATGATTATAAATAATAAGGGTCTGCATAAATAAATAATTATTTTTCACTTCTCTATCATAATAAGCTCAATGCATTTTTAAAAGTAACTGGCGATGATATTCCCAACAACAGAAATCCACCACGATCAACTGAGTTTTTGTTTTTTAAATCTAGATCCGGGATAACATCCTGTATCGTCCGCGTCTACAATCATTTAATGGCTGACCAAATAGATTAAGTACAAGAAGCTTTGACAGCTACACCTATGTCCACATTATTATTATTTTAACGATTATAACAATAATAATGTCCACATTATTATTATTTTAACGATTATAACAAAAAATAACTTTCTGTGTAAGTATTTCGCCACCATGCAAGTATTTCGCCACCATACACACCAAATTTCATCAGAGCACTCGCGTCGGTTCACATCTGTTAAAAAGCAAAAACACAGGCCTCCCCCCTCCACACACACACACACACACTTGTGTTATCATTAAAAACAAGAGAATATTTCCTCAGCTTCTCATTTAATCCGACCGCAGCGCTCCAAACTAAAAAAACCACACAACCCACTCGTTAGCCAAGTACACCCCACATTTCTAGAACAGAATTCTTTTTGTTGCATTGTTCACACATTCCTTCACCCGGACCGTGTTTGTACAGATGCGGTTTTTCCAGTGTTGCGCTCTGGGGTCCCTGAAGAAGTCCCACTCTGAAGTCCAGAGATGTGCTGCTGATCAAAGGCTTCAGCGCCAGAGCAGAGTCACTTGTTTTGGTTGGGGGGTGTTCTTCTTCTTCTACATACAGGGTAACATATCCATCTGTTGGCCGCATGGATCCACCTTGGTGAGCGCTGGGACAAGTGTAGGCCTCTTCTCTGCCATCCCACGCCTCCTCCTCCTCCTCCTCCACCACGTTTACTCAGCTGGCCGCCACGCCAGTCGCCGCAGCTTTGTTTTCACACAGCAACATGTGTTAACTTAATGCTCTGTAACAAAATTTCAAAGGCGAGGCTAACTGGGTCAACAACAGGTAATAGAGCGATTTATTGATTCATTGCCTCAAAAGAGGCAAAAACCAAAAAAGAAATCCTCTGTAGATAGTCAAAACGTCCACAAGCGGGGATGTCGTGGTGGAGATTTTGTTTTGCTTGAACTGCATCGGGTATTTATTCAAGCGCCGTTTAATGCTCGACAAAACAAACAGGAAAGAGGAAACATTAGAAGATGGAAGATAGAATATTTTTCTAAAAAAAGAGAGGTTGCAGCCAAACTTTGCCTTTGGTGCTGTGATGCAATGGCCAGTAAAAAAGATAAGATAAACCATTAAAAACGTTTTAAAAACAAACCAGAACAGGACATAAGGTTGGAGGGCAACCTGCTCGGCCTCCCCGGCTCAAGAATTTGGTTACACAGACCCCATGGTTGTTTTCCTGCTTGATTGGATTATGGCCACACACACCCACACAGAGAGAGAGACACACGCACACACACACACACACCTCAAGCTTCGGCTTGCACCACCAATCAATGAGGAAATGAGGTGTCAACACACTGGTGTTTATTCAAACACTCATTTATTTATCTACCGGAAGCTGAAGCCAACTCGACCACAGAAGACACCAGATGACTGAAGGGGATTTGTTTTTATTTGCCTCTGATAATTTAAAAATGACTGCATGCATTTCTCTTTTCTTTTTTTTTTGGCGGTGTGCCAATTATGTTTTACAAATAATAATCATTTTCTCAAATTGCATTACGTGTAAATTTCCTCTTCTCGTGTCGGACAGTTTATATGGAAATTTGGCCAATGTACTGTGAAACAATAATGGTGTTTATAATGACAATTTGTACTGAAATTAAAAAAAAAGTATATACATCAAAATGCTGTCTTGTTTCTAATCTCGTTTACAACTGAGAAGACGTAGCTTTTTAAACTTCAGGCTGTGCGTCCATATGACCGGGCTGAAAAAAAAAAAAGCAGTGGTAATGGGAAGACACCAGGAAGTCTGTAATGCTTCCAGTCAGCAGGAAGTGCCATCAAAATAAAATTCTGCACAGTAGCTGCTGCTTTTAAAACAACTGGGGCAATTGAAAATTCCCCTCCCAATTTATGCCAAATGCCACTTTATAAACATTCTAGCATGACTGCCAAGTGCCTGCACTGCTTTATGCCCTTTCTCTTAATTGAAAACGTTATAGGGGTGCATTACACTTGGGGTTTTTTATAAGCTGTGCTATAAAGCCCTAGCAGGCCCTGAGAGGGGAAACTGCCCATTAACTTATAAGGTCCAGGCCTTGGCTCTCTTAATTGACAACCTCTAGGCTACTTTCATCACTTGTCGACTTCATAGCGGCAGTCAATGCTTCCTCCAGGATGCTGTTGCATCTTTGACACGAGGGTGTTTGTGACAAAGAGCAGTCTGCCGCCAATGCCAAGGCGAGGGCTCTAGGCTGTCCATAAAAACCAGCACACACATTCCTCTCCTGGTTCCAGCCATCTGACAAGAGCTGCCTTTTAACCATGTAGCTGCCGCTCACCAGAAACACCACTTTAAATCAATATGAATCCCATTCAGGAGGCAGATTTTTATTATTATTTTTTTTTAGTTAAGTTACAATACAATGAATCTTCTTGGGAACATCCCAAAAATGTGAGAGGTCAAGTTAAACGTTAAGAATTTATATGTTTACCACAAGCAGAAATACACAGACACATGCACATGCACACACACACACACACACACACACACACACAGGCGTGACGATCGCTTCACACTCTAATTTGGCAGCATCATCAGCTTTGTGCCTCTGGAAATTCATGCGCCTTGAATTAGAGCCACATGTCACAGAGTAGCTGACCAGCACAGACACATTACTAGAATATTAAACTCGCCGAAGTTCTTTGGAGGCTAAGTGCCATTAAAAAAAAAAAAAAACACGTCGGAAGTTTCTCATTATGCCTCTTATGAAACTTGCGTGACATTTTACACAAAAGAAAAAAAACAGCAGAAAAGAGCATCTTTCTCTGCTAACCATCTGTCAGTGAATCTCAAGATGTAGTCTTGCTGGAATTCATTTCATTCACTAATTTGCATGCAAGAGCGTGTATATAAGTAGTCCAGCAACATCGACACACTTTAGTCCTCAATATGAGCTCCACTGGATCCTACACTATGAGACAATATGCATTTTATTTTTACCTTTATTTAGTCGGATCTGTCAATCGAGACGACCTGGCCAAGAGACATTAGGACATTAGGCGTGTGAATCTTTGGCTTCACAGTGATTCGATTTCATTAACGACTAGGTAGTTGGCGATTCGATTCAAGGACAATTTTTTTCCCCAGTTTGATTTGATTCAGTAAAGAACGATTCGATTCAGTAACTTGTCACCAAAATTCTATATCCATGAAATAAACATGCAATAATGCGAGTGAGAATCATATTATTCAACAGAATTACTCATTTAACATATTTATTCTATAAAAAAGTAGTCCTGCATAATATTTTATGCAGAATACAAAAATGTAATTAAACTTTGCTCAGATATTTTGAACATTTTTCAATAGGCTGCATGCTGGCAGGATTGTCTTAAAAGTCTGAAAACAATCATAATTAAGAATCGCGATTCATAAGATTTAACGCATTTATATCGATTATTGGTGAAGCCAAAGCCAGTCATTCAATTTATTTATTTTAGCAGATCGATTTAGTTGAATCGGTGAATCACATGAATCGTTACAGGACATGGATGCTACTAGTGAAATAAAAAAAGACTACAACAAAATTAAAAGACTACAACAGTGCAGTGATCAGATCAAACTATGGCTTGTAAGGACTTTTTAGGTTTAGCATCTTTTTTGCAATACTTTGGTTAATGACCAAACCAGCATTTGTTTCCTTGTTGGCATGCTAGGATACTAACTTAAGATGGTAAGAACAACAAAACGAGAAATTATTGAAATTATTATATTTTTAAATTAAGCATTTAAATGACGCTCTGATGCGAAAGCCTATCAGCTTTGAGATTCTCCTCCTGTCATCATTGAATCAAAACATATTTAAGTGGTCTGTGGTCTCCCAGAGGTCTACGATAGAACCACACATTAGCCCAGATACCGGACCAGACCATGTGGAGCAACCAGAAACTGTCTATGATACAAACAACAACGTCGCTGCAGTATTTATAGCTAGATGATGTTATTTTAAGTGTTGTTGGATCAGCTACAGCTTTAGCATAGCCTAGCACGCATCACTCTAAACACCATTAAAAAAACAAACTTAAATGCTGCTTGCTAATCAACACACCTGTGTTTGGTTTTGATTACTAGTGCCTGAGTAGTCAAAGCACACCTCCCTCATTTACTTAAAAAACATAAAACAACTTTTAAAAAAGTAAATAAATATACAAAAAAAATAATGATCAAGTAAGTCAATACAAAAATAACTTATTAGTCAAATAAATAAAAACATTTTACCGGTATTCATTTATTTTTCTATTTTTGTGCATATGTATTCATTTTCACATCAACATGCACATGTATTTGATTATTGGGGCTTTTATTTCTACAGTTCTTTCCTAAACATTTTATTTATTTACTTATTTATTCCGTAATTTATTATGAAGGCATCTGTTTTATAACTGAATTATTCATTAATTGTTGATGTGTGCAGAATGTAGGCCTACCAATTTACACTAGTAGACTGACTCGAATTGCACTCATTTTTCTTAATTCATCTCAGGCTAGTCATCTCTTTTCTAAGGCTATGTTTATACGATAAAAAGTTTATCCTTTGTGTTTTAAAAAAGTTCAGCATTTAGACAACATTGCTTTGAAAACGAAACATGCACACAAATTTGCAAAAAACTAACCTAAAACGCTGCCGTATGCATGCCAGGCCAGTAGGTGGCGGTGAACCCCAATAAAGGTGTTGATCCTGCACACAAAAACACTCTTTTTCTTGGGAGGTGTTTATGTTTATGGGTTAGTTATGTTGGTTTTACTGGTCTGACCCACTTCATATAAAACGGGGGTGTATGTTGCTCATGAAGATAAATTATTTTTGACACACGTTCACTAAAAAAGTCACCGGCTATGACAAGTAAAGGGAGAGGAAACTCTCATAACAACACACACAGAGGGAGAGCGGACACAACTCCACCGTATTTCTACACAGAGAACGGTTGTTTTCTGCTACATTAACGCATTGAACGTCTTCTACTGTCACTTTAAGAAACTATCGAGGCGGCCCCCGACAGCGGTGTTTATCTCCCAAAGCTAACGTTAGCAACGCTAGTTCTGCGCTCGTTTCCCGCGTCCCTACGCTCACGTAGCAAACACACAGCTCCACACTTCGCCATTTTGGCTCAAGTAACGGCGATGCCAAACGAGTGTAACGGCAGGAAACCCCGCTGACAGCTTCCTGTTAGCTACTTCTACTTCTTCTCCTCCGCCAGCAAACAAAAACAAAGTGACGTTTGACCGACAGTTGCGAACGTAACATGGCGGGGAAACGTAACGAGCGGGATTAGCATCGTCACGTTCCGCCGGGAGAGTTCGTCTAGAAATGACCGGGCCGTCCAGGAGAGAGAAAGAGAAAGAAAACGGACATAAACTTTGACTTACTGAGGAAGAAGTCGCTTCACAGCTCTGGTGATGCGCGCCGCCATTTTTCCCTCGATGACGCGCAAACAGAGCGGGCAGCGATTGGCTGTAGAAGTAGTTCCCCCTCGTTCAGCCCCGGCGTGCCGTGATTGGTCAGGAGGGGGTCACGGGGAAGAGGGGCGGGGCTTCTGAAGGACTCCCAGCAGCAGCACACATGGGAAGATAAACAGCGGATTGGTGCTGTGTTGAGAGGAAGGGGAGGGAAATTCATGATAAAAATGTGATTTATTTTTACAGGATAATTAAAAATGAGCAATATGGATGGCTTTATAATGAAAGTTAAAGTGGTTTAAACATGATTCTCTGTCTGTAAGGCTGGTGTATTTATGCTCTGTGAGACAGGATGAAGCCTGGTAGGAGTAAAGTGAAAGTCGCCCCCCGGGAGTGCTCTCTCTCACAGCAGTGGTGAATTACTACCACTAACATCAGCCAGGTCCAAGTGTGGTGCACAAATGACACGCAATATCTGCCGTGATTAAGTCAGCAGGGGATTTGCTCCAAATGTCAGCATCCGGGGGACAGCCATTGTGGGCCCTTGGGTGTATTCAAATGACGTGGATGTGCTGCTACTTTATTACCCGAAGGCTGTAGAGTCAAATATATTAGACCTTAAATTTAAAAAAAACAGGTCTACAATGAGCATTTTCTTGGTGTTGCTTCAGATGGAGAAGTCCTGCCTTGATATCACAGATCATAATGAAGAATATTACAAAGTTTTTAGTCATTAAATGCAACACTTATAATAGATTAGTAGTTGTTATACAATCTGAAATAATTATCTCAGTGTGCAAGCTGCTTCTCCAGTAAGAAAACCTTTATTATTTATTATATTATATAGATTTGTTTCCCTGAAACCAAAGAGCCTCATGCATTCCTGCATGTTATGAAAATTTGCGGGACGGAGTTTGGAAAATTCCAACCCCGGGTTACTTAGAAACTACCCCCCCTCCTCCTCCCCCCAGTCCGTTCATCCAACACAATTGTTGTCTGCTAATCCAGTTTTGATAGCATTTGGCACACTTTCTTTGGATCACAGCGAGATGCTCAACTTCCATTCTGGTCTCCCCCGAGGAACCTCTGAGCCCAAGAAAGCAGCCGACACCAGGTCGCGCCAGAGCAGGGAGGGGGGGGGGGGGGCATCCTCATAAAGCACAGAAAATTGTTTTTTATTCAAGTCCACACACACACACACACACACACACACACACACGAGATCATCAGTCCGGTTTTTGATTATCAGATATATTTGTTTATTCCAGTCACATTTGTTATGTCCTAAAAATGTTGCATTCACCTAATGACCCCCCCTGTAAGGCAATAGAATATAAAATATTATGTCAAAGGCAGAAGCTTTTCGCCTTTGTCCCCCCCCTCTCTGTACGCCCTGATCCGAATGGACAATGCATCACTAGGCCTTGATGCCTCAGAAGTCTGGGTTCATTAAAATCTTGAATGAGTGCCAAAGCTGTAGTCATAGATAAAAGGAATATGAAAGGATAACGAAATTTATGGATGGCAAGTCACCACCTCACCCTGGCATTTATAATAAACAAATGGTTTCTGTTTCCAATTTAAATTTCTCATTATACTGTGACTTTTGGAAAATGTGTTTTGATTTACCAACATTTTATCTGAAAAACTGTATAATTGATTAGATTTACATGGCTCTGATTTTAATGCTGATCGCCCGCCTCCCCCCTCCCCCCAGACACCACCCACCCACCGCCCTCAACACTCCAAAAAAAAAAGAAAGAAGAATGATCTGAACTGCTCCTGAGGCACATTAACATCATATAAAACAAACCTACATATCAAACAGGTTTTCCCCCCTTTCTGATAGAATAATTGGCTTTAACCAGCATAGAATCCAATCCAATTCTCTTTGAAAGAAACTTCTTTGACGGAACCAAATAAAAAAAAAAAATTGGTTAGATAGACTTCACAGCTCGAGTGAGATGGACATCAATGGGGCGTGCCAGCGATGGCTATATTAACCCATGGCTAAATCCCATCACACAAATGTCAGTGTATCCGTTATGAAACCATGACATTTAGATCCAAGGTCTCCATTGTGGTTTTAGAGGGAGCTGATGTTTGTCCATTCTTTGCATCCATCAAACCTGTACACAGCCTCACAGCTAACTGTACTCCTGACGCCCAAAAGGTTAAAGATCACAAGGGTTTACACGTCTAATTTTTATTGCATAATACAAGGTGTGCTTTATATTGTTTATCCACCTTGAATGTCATTGAAACATGTTTTCAACATGTACGCCCAAAACATAGATTTCTTTTTATGCAGGCAATAAAACAATGGATGTCCTGTAATGTTTTCTATTATAAAAAAAATCTTCGTTAATCTTCGGTCATTAGCATGTATATAAATATTGTCTTAACCAATTTTTCTTATGGTAAAATACATTTTATTAATAATTTAGTCAATTTGACATTATTTTTACATCTAAATAATTGAGCAGCTAATTACAATTATAAAAGACGGTTTAAAGGTTAAAGGGCCCATGTGAGATTTCTGTTTTATAGAAATTAGTTCAAGAACACTTTAAATGTAACACAGGACACGTTATTAGAGCTTTAAATGGGTTGAAACTGTGAAAGAAGAAAGAAAAAACAAGCTTTTTGAAATGAGCTAGTTCTGATAAACGACCGTGTTTGAGTCACTTAGTGACATCACAAGTTCACGTTGAGGCTGAAGCTGCAGACGAACTTTCAGGGCTGCAGATATCGTAGCACACGTTTGTGCGTCACGCTCAGCATCTGTATAATATTTGTGAAAACATTTCACCGACTCCTCTTGTCCCGTCCCCACAAACATCACCGGGGAGAGGCCCCGCCCCCCGATCTGACACCGACACCATCGCCGCTCGTGAGTCACGTGTAATGAGGAAGTCCACGTCGAGGAAACGGACAAACGTGTAACAAAGCTCTCGTGTTCGGAGTCCGACACCTTTAAGCCACTTTGCTGAGAAGCACGAGATGTTTAATTATTGCCTCCTTACATTAGCTTGGATCTCCGCCCCTCAGGCCTCAGATAGGGGGGTCATGGTGGGTCCCCTCCCTCCAGGACTGGTGGAGATGGTGAAGGAGAATAAAACCCCTTCATTACTTACTCTCTCTCTCCTACCTACCAAACAGTCCACATCAGGAATTACAAATGATATCATGACAATTTTTCACGCTCTTCAAACCACTGATGTTTTACCGACTCATTTGCTATGATACCTTGTTACGGATCCAGCTGTGAATCAGGGACGTGTCATGGGGCTGGAAGCCCGCCTCCCGCTGAGCCTGGCCAATGACCTGGAAGGCAATAGGGGGATGCCAGTGCCTGCAGCATGTGCTGCACTGACAAAGCAGCAGGGCACCGTCAAAAACCCTCTCATACAAACTTTGCAGATCACTCCGTTTTTAACAGATGAGTAGGCACTGGTGCTGATTTTCTTCTTCTCCTCCCGCCCCAACACAAGGTTTTTATGGATCCCCCCCCTTCGCCCCTGTCCGTGACTCTGGTTGACGCAGGGCTTAAAAAAAAAAAAAAAGCCCTGGAGGGAGAGCGGCGTAGCGCTGGATCTGGGCTGGAAGGATGCAGATAGCATGTGGCGGGGTCACTGCGCAGGTTAAGCAACAATTCAGCCGGGTGCCTGTAAAAGGAAGTGGAGTATACGGTTTGGAAAAGACCAGCGCACCAGCTAAAGAGGCCACGCAATCCAGATTAAACTTTGGCCCTGGAACATAAATTACAACATCCCCCCTTTGGCCTGAACACGATCACTATGTTCAAGGAGAAAATATGGTTTCAGATATATTTCCTCCGAAAAGCACATCAATCCCAAACAATGTTGTGTAATCCAATGAGACAAAAAAACTTAATCCATTCATTAATTTTGTTGCATTCTTCAACAGGAATTCATTGAGGTTAAGGTTGTTTGGGGTTTCCAGATGAAAGCCCTCACGCAATCCCAGGCCCTGATGACTCCTGCATTACTGGAATGATGCGGCTCTGGACTGATGGAGCTGAGAGTGTCAGGAGGCATTAGCCTTCACAGCTCCGAAAAAGCTGCTCGGACAAAACCAGACTGCACCCCCCTGACCCAGTCCACCGCCAAGCTACTGACCCAGCAATGCAATGCCATAAAGGAAAGTGTCAGAAGTGTGGAAAATAAGACAAATAGGGGGAAAAACGTCCAGAGAACGAGAGCGGGAAAGACAAAATAGCTTGAGCCTCTGACTTTTTACCATAATTGCAGGAAATGGTTTTAAGGGCTTTTTTTCTTCCCGTTGGGTTCACTCTGATTCCCTCCTTCTCTCACTTCATTTAACTAAATTAATGAGCAGGTCCAGTCGGAGGTCGGAAAATTATCTTCTCGGGTACCCGCTATTTTATTGAGGGGGATATAGATGTTTTTGTTGTTCTGTGATGACGAGGGAGAATCTGACAATCAGCAAACACACTGACTTTGGTTCATAGACTGTATATGAGGAGAACTTTTGCAACCAGTGAAGGAAGTGACCATATTTGGACTGCGGAGGAGCAACGGGTGGATCTGACGAACACAAGCAGCAGAGCAGCACCCTTACTTGATCTGGATCCATGTGGATTCTGGTGTGAAGCTGCTAACAAAGTGAGCTTCATAATTCAAGGTTCAACTTCACAGCTAAGTGTTAAAGTCATCTTAGTAGCTAACTAGCATTGGTAGCGTGGTAGCCACCTGTCAATCAGCAGGTAGCCCCGCCCCCTAAAGCATCCCCTGCTTTCTGGTCTGGTGGACTCTAAATGGACCATAATGTACTAAATGAACATCATGCTGGATTGAAGAAGACTTGAAACTAGAGATTGAGACCATAAACTCATGTTTACAATGTTTACTGAGATAATACATCAAGAGAGAAGTAGGACCATTTTCTCATAGACTTCTATACAACCAGAGAGGAGTCGCCCCCTGGTGGCCAGCAGAGAGAATGACAGTTTAAGGCACTTCAGGATTGGCTTCACTTTTCAGAACCTGGAGGTTGCCCCATGTTTGGTCACTCTCAAGGACTTCAAAGGAAAAATATGACATCTGTGAGAAAGTGTGAGTACTAGCGTGGATGGAAGAGTATATAGTACTCCCCTCGGCACGACGGTGGTGGCGGCCTCGCCGCTCGACCCCCGGAGGACTGAGAACCAGCTACATCAGAGAGGACCTAAAGCTGTGTGCACAAAGGTTCACCTCAGGACAGACCTGATCCCTGCCCTGCTTATATATACAGTATATATATACGCTTACACACTGTACAGGAAACAAAACTCCTCATATTTACTACTTATTTGACAGTAAAACAAAACCCAGTGGCGAGGATGTGCCCTGCTTATTTCCATATGTTGCACATCCCCATCTGATTTATGAAATTCTATGAATTCATTCATTATTCATGTTGTTGGCAGAGTTATTACCATTCCCCCCCTCGTCCCCACCATCAGGCATCGCGACTGACACCATAAACATTATGAAATCACGGTTCGCCCAAGGCGTCGCCACCGCCGCCGCTGTGAAAAGTGGTCACAATTGACCAGTTAGCACGGGGTGGCGTGCAGCACGCACTGATGCCACACGAGTGACCCGTGAATTTTTAATACAAGGCAAAGTGGCGACAATGAGACAAGTGACGAGGGGAAGAAACATGGACTGAATATTACAGAGGCTTAAAAAGAAGTCCTGTCACAGCAGCCGTGGACCCCCTCGGTCTTAATGCGGTCCAGGTCCACAGTGTGTGTGTGTGTGTGTGTGTGTGTGTGTGTGTGTACTGTAGTTACACTAGGACCATGTCACCCAATCAGTAGGCTGGGTTTATGAAAAACGGTAAATTCTTTCACACTGATTTAGAATTTCACACCAAAGTAGACTTCAGGCCTATTCATCAGCGATCTAGTAATTACCGGAATGAGCTACAGGATAACCCCCCCCCCCACACACACACACACACACACACACACACACACACACACTCTTTTCTCCCCCTAGCGATGGTCAGCCTGTAAAACCAGGATGTGTTGGCACCTTTATGATATAAATACTCAACACACCCTGGGCATAAGAAAGCTGTCAACAGAACATTTGTTTTCCATTTTTCACCACCCAAAGCACTCCAAGCTAAAGAAGGGAGGGGGGGACAAAAAGGGGGGAGGGGGGGAGACAAGGCGTTAAAAATGAACCGCCAACACTAACTATTTTGCCCCTTGGTGAAGTTGGGGGTTTAAACAGATGGGGCCTCGAATTAGTTTGTGTTTTTATTGATTTGTTTTGTAATTTAGTGCAACAGGATGGTCTGAAACTCTTCTAATGGACGAGCTCTCACCTTTTTAAACAAATTAAAAACAAACGTATTAACAAACTGAACATTCATTCTGGATTACGACACACACACACTCTTAACGCACACTCATCACTTAACTTTCCGCTGATTGAAAAACACAAGTGCATGTCAAGTGAAGTGAAAGACGAGGGGATGTGAGCTGACCCACGCATGTTACCCCCCCTCCCCGATCCACCCTACCGTAAATAGATCAAAGCACATCTGTTTCTGCGTCCAGCAGCCACACATCTATAATTGAGAAGAAAAAAAAAAGAGAAAGAACTGGCCTTAATGGCTCAGAGCGAGTCATCAGATGCTAAGCAGTTTGGACACAGGAAGATGCTGAAGCATATGAGCGGCGTGCAACCATCGGGAATCGCTGGACGTTGTGAGGGGAGTTCTCTGGAGCCACAGTCTGAAATAGATATCACAACTTCAGCCCACGGGACCGGGAGGGGGACCCTGAGGGGCCAGAGAGCTGACCACACAGCTGGGATTCAGACGTTAGGGGTGGGGGGGGGATATGACGGAGATGGTGTATTCAAAGTCACACCTGGAGAAGGATGCTGTTCAAGAGAGAGATATAAAACCAGGTCCAGGGAGGAGAGTCCCGAGCCACCACCGGTCCTCGATCTGAAAGGGGGGGGGGAGTAGTAGAAGCCTCAAGTTGGCCAGTTGTCACAGTGTGACACTGATTCGGCCTAATGAGCGTAGCGCTGTCACCGCACATCTGCCTCCCGTTTCACTTGTAGAATCTGGCACGCTGGAAAAAGAAAAAAAAAAACCTGCTGGAGTCGCTGCTAGATGCTGGAAGTGGAGACGCCGCCACCTCGCCACCCTCGCCGCGTCGGGCCCGGCTGCCAGATCACAGGAAGAGGAGGGAAGACCAAAGACAATCAGACACACATTCTGAGTCAGGACAGTGTAGGTGACAAGCAGCAAACTTTTCATCTAAATATGAAAAAACATCATATTGTTTGTCTCTATGTTCAAAAAGGTGATTGTTTTTAACACATTTTCTTTGGCTTTACTGATATTTATTTGCTTGTAATTGCAATCAAATGATATTTTTTCTGACCCACAGAAACTTAATGTGTTATTTTCTCACATGCAAGTGAATCCTCTCTCACAGAATATTCAGAAAATAGTTCCAACCTAGATGTTCACAGGTTGTACAACTGGTTTTTCCAACATGACATGAATGCAGCATTAGAGCAATGTTGAAGGAGGGGGAAAGATCTCAGAATTCAGATGTTCTTCACACTTCAAAAGTTGGTTTTAAGAATTAATTTTCTCCTTTTTCCTCTTCCGTATCTTCCGTTGGCTCACTGCGATGTTACAGTAATGGACTCGGAGTGCACGTGGTAGATATTAGCCTTTTTTTTGCGTTGATCTGAAGAGACAACGAGACAAGCAGCAGGACTGTACGTGATGATGATGATTAGGTCGTGGTGTCTCTGATCCACCGAGGACAGCAGCACTCCCCATCTGTCCTGACTCCGAAAGGCGTCTCTGCAAGACGGCAGCAGCTACACTCCAGAAAAAAAGAAAAAAAAATTCCTCGTGGGCATCCTCCTGGAAAATAGCACAAAGGTTTACTAAACATCATTGTGGCGGTGGCACCAATTATTGTTAATATACATCAAGTAGCCTCGGCCCCCGAGTCCGAGGAAGCAGGGACTGATCACTCCGATGACGGCAACTGTCAGTCTGCCCGTGAAACGCAGAGAGCTGTTGAAATAATTAGTCCATGCCCTGTGAATAAAACGATAACACAACGAGCCGAGATGACATCCAAAATATGCGCATCGCCTCGGATGACCTGAAAAACCTGCCGCCGAGCGCCGGACGGGGCCGCGTCTTCGGCTGGTGGCTGAACATGAACGCCGGCTTTGTTTTCAGTGAAATAACAAAGAATACAGTGTTTAAAGTTTAGGTCCGAGCAGCTGTGGGTTCAGGGTTTGAACATTTCCCTGATCATCTAATGACATCAGAGCCGGCAGGAAAGCAGGTCACATACGTGCAACGAAAGTAAAACGATTAAAAACCCGCAGAGGAGGATGTCAGAGGTCAGAGACGTTTGACTGCAGAGCCTGAAGATGGTGCTGCTCAGCTGCCTTTCCCTTCTTCCTCTATTTGAAATGTGTCACAGAACACACTTTCACATGCAAGTCTCTGGATCCCTATAGACGGGTGCTGCACTGTAGCTGACCTCTGACCTCTGGTTCACCTTTGGAAAGGGGGTGAGGGGGCTAATTGTCCTGATGATCCTTAAAAATATCTTTTTTCTCTTTAGTTTGGATGACTTGATACACGTCTGCAATACGTGTTTGATGTTAATTACAACTATCATTAGTGTGTTCGTGTTTATTCACTCAACGATGCATTTGGGGTTCTAATTATTACGTTTTGCAGAATCAACATTAAAATGTCGTCTAGTGGAGATCAGAGTGGTGTTTCTGTTAATCAGCGATGCTGGATTGGGAATGGTTTAGTCCTTGTTTGGTTGCATCCATGGAATTCATCAGATTGATGTTTTTTAGTTGGGTTTAGATGATTCCTTCAGTTAAAACAAAGTGATTTTTATGGCCACACTTCACCATCTTTAAGAAGGCTTTAAGGAATCATTGTTGCTCTAATCTTTCTGGTTTCAATGTACTTTAAAGCTTTTTTGAGCACAAAACCAATAAATGATACAAATATGATGTTAGGTGCAACCTCACGACCCAAAGACCAGACTCCGACTAAACCACTAAAAAGTTCCCTCAACTTGATTCCTTTTTCCCAACTTTCGACAACCAAGATTCCCCGAACTCGTCCGGTCCAATCAGAGCTTGGCGCCGGCGGCTGCGGCGCTCTTGTGAGTTTCTTGGCCCATTAAAGCGATGAGCTCCGTGTACCGTGAGACTCTCCTGCATGCGGGGAGGGACGGCTGCTCGCCAGTGTGAAGTCAAGAGCAGTTCAAGCGTGGAGAGACACCAGGCAACGATGAGCTGGTGTGTGTTTTTCACAAGCGGCTACACAAGTGTCAACACCGTGACACGTCGGATTAAAAGATTCGCCACGAAAAGGAGGGGGGGGGGGGGGGGGGGGCTTTTTTGTTTTTAAGATGCTGCAAAACGGCGGTGCTTCACACTGAACGCACGTGGCCTCGCCAAGTTCACGGCCGGCGTCGTGGCGTCGCAGCGAAGCCGCTTCACTCTGCGAATAAAAACAGGGTTTAAGTGTTTGCTGAAAGGCAACAAATATGATCGGGGTAAAAAAGGTGACAAGCGTGAGCTGAGTGTGAACGGCGAGGAGCAGGGGGGGGTGGCGATGATGGTGATGATGAGAACGGACACGAGCCACATGAGGCCCCACCGACAACGCAGGAGTCCCCCCCGCGGTCTGTCCAGAAGTCCTACTTATGCACGCTACTCACACAGATGCATAAATGCTCACAAGCACGCGATTCTGACACCACCAACACCCACTTTTATATAGTAATTATACTAATATTATATATTA